>NC_142346.1:34912500-35212500 GCF_054954075.1 Amborella trichopoda
GTATTCACATCAGTTTTATCATATTTTTTCTGGACAAATAATATGCTTTTCCATTCCTCTCACGATTTATATGAGTAAATATGACTTGGTGCGCTGAAGTTTAAATAAAGATTATATCCAAAGCCTAAGTCTGTTGTCATGATATAGTTTTTAAGGCTTTGTACCACTCGATAACATTCAAAAAAATCTCGTTCCATGATTCCTTGTAGATAATAACATTCAATAATTACAATGTTGCCCATTATTAAATAGATTAGGGTACATGGCAAGATACTGTTTAAAAACAAAAAAAAGTTTCTTCTATGTACTGATACTCTAAAATAGATCCTAAATTTCTATTAAAAAATATCCTTCCGGTCAGGTATTTTATTAGGCGCACTATACACGTGTATTTAAATCTCAGAAAATGACCACACGTCCATTTGTTCTCGTGACAATTGTGGGCTCACTGCCAAAGCACGCTGTCTTGCGCGACGGTAAATTCGTTGACCTTATTAAACGGTGGCCGGTGTACCAGTAAAAAGCGTATCTTTAAATTTTATGAAAATGTATTACTTGTATCTATAAATTTTATGAAAATATAGATTTAATATTGTAATCATAACAATGGATTGAAAATCAATATTCAACTCTAATTATAAATTTAAAATTTAAAAAAACAATGTAGATCGAGTGGATCTATTACCATCAATTTTTTTTAAAAATAGACAGTCTAGATAACTTGTTACAAGATGTACTACTTTTGTTGATTTGAAATTCTTTTGTTTTCTTATATCAATATATCTTGAGGTCAAGATGATCCATTTGAAGATTTTTTAACTCCATAGCACTCTTTTCTAGTGAGATTTTTGAGATGAACCTTACGTCTATAGTATAAGATAAGATTGCAACCTTATATAAACATTTTCCAGGTAAATTTGTTGCGAACCACGTGGGCCTAAGCTGTTCACATGCACCTTTGGACCAAATGACCGACTTGGACCTAGGGATGGCAATGGGCTGGGTGGCCCGACATGGAAAAATTGTGGCATTGGCCACAAAATGTGGCTTACGGGTGGGGCCATGGATGGGCCATGGGTGGGCCATCACAGCCCGTGGGCTTGGCCTGGCCTACGCTAGGGCCACAACAACCGGACCTAGCTAGATTTTTTTTGTTATCTTTTTCATTATTTTCTTTTGACTGTATTAGGCCTCCCTCATAGAGCAGAATGGAGAACTTGTATTCATGAAGCCAATCCCAATTAATTAAAAAAAAACTAAAATGATGATGATGAGTATAGGAAAAGGTTAAAAAGTTGGAGTTATAAGACTAAGGTTGGGTTACATTATCACAGTTTGGGCTAATTGGGCTCAAGCTGCCCCTATAGGGACCCCTAGCTAGAGCTAGGGCTGGCCCCAACCAGGCCAAGACCGTTGCTAGCCCTAGTGAGACCACGAAATGTTTTTAAGTTTTAACCGACTCTGTGATCATCAAAAGAACAAGGGTGAATAATGCTCGTAACCAAATTTCCCCAATAGGCAATCCGGATCCTACATTTTATGGATGTACGATTTGGTGAACTTAGATCCTTTTTTAATTTTCCAAATTGAATATTAGTGAGCGATGGTGGATGAAGTGCATTTGACACCCCACTCAAAGTGGTGTTTTTGTTGATTACGGTACGTGTAGAATGAGTAAAAGCGAAAACCATATTTTCATCCGATGTTTCAAAAAACTGTGGGACCTCGGAACCGATTGGAATCATCCGATCAGCCCAAGAGTCATTCTAGAGTGTATCGGTTCTTGGATATCTCAAGAATTGGCCGGATTTAGAAAGGAATTGTTGAATCCCTATAGGGAACCTATGATTCATAGTAGTAGACCCGACGGTCCCTTGAATCAGTGTTCAAATCCTGAGAAAAAAATGGAATTTTCGCCCAAATAATTGAACTTTTCTCTACATAGAGCCACAAAATGATCGATAAATGCACGAATGATTAAAAAACAACCATCCTCAAGCCTTTGGAGATTTTAATTTTTTTATTTTTGAAGATTTTTAAAAATAAATAAAAAATCAGCACTTTCATAAACCATGTAAGTCCAATCCACTAATTTTTGTAGTTCTCGTTCGATTCCCAATGCGACCCCAAATTTGTGTCATATCTTTTGTTTTTGTCCTTCACAAAGCCCTATCAAAGTTTTCCGGATCTAATTGACGAAATTGGAGATTAAAAAGTTTTGGATTTTCTTCAACGTAGCTTAAATCCTTGATCTGATATGTTTTTTGATCTTTAATCAATATTTTATTTAGGATTTGGATGTAAAAGGGTTGAGGAACAATCTAAACCAGGTGCCTGAATTCTTCAACAAAATTTATAGTTATTTATTTATTTTTCTCTATTTAGGGTTTTCTTGAAAATTTTAAGAAAATCACGAATTTTCAATAACATAGTATGTCAATTATTTTTTCTTGTTGTAGGTTGTCTTAGGAAGGGATTATCTAACATAATATAATCTAATTTATGGTTTAGAATGTTTGATTTCCATCATATAATCTAAGTTTGAGTTAAGATTTGTTGATAACTTAATATATGCCCAAAACTTATATTTTAGATAACTTTGTTTAAATCTAGAATTTTTTTTGCATATATTATATTATTTAGATTTAGCATGATAATTAATATCTATTAAAGTTTAAACATTTATATTAAATAAATATAAATTATTTATGTTTAATTTGATATAATTTTTAATATAGCAATTAAAGTTTCAACTTTAAGCAAGTATTTTGTAATTATGTAATAGATAGATATAATAATATATGTTTAATAAATGTATTTAAAATTCTAAATATATATTTCAAAGTTTTAATATTATCTACTTATCTGATAGATCATACTTTAGCTTAAACATGTAATTTTGGGAAATATATTAAATAGTATATTAATGCTAGATAAGTTTTTGGGTATTTTTGTTAGATAATATACAAATAATATATTAAAATTTAAATATATTGAAAGAAAGACTAATGTGATCTTGCTGGGGAATATATTTTTTTATTTTTCTATTTTTTCACCTGTTTTCTTTTCTTTTATTTTCTTTTTCTTTTGACAAAGATCAGGTACAACTAGTCTTATTACGATAACTTTTGCTTTAAATAAAATAAAACTAACAAATCCAAGATCTTAAAAACTTTATGCCATTAAACCAATTTTCTTTAAACAAAGAAAATATCTACAATTCTTATGCTTGCGAATATAAAGACAATATAATTAAATATGGAAAGAAACAAAAAGAGAGTGTCGGAGATTACCTCAACCGAGTTTATTATACCTCACACCGAGTCACCGTCATCCGATGGCGCGGGATTAACGATCAACCTTCAATCTCAATTGAGAAAACAAGTTTTAGCCGAGCCTTCTAATGGAACTATGAACTCTTTTATCACAAATGTCAAACCCTTAGGCGAATCCCCTTAGCAACCTAGTTTGAGAGAGATGAATTATCTTTTTGCTACACCTTAAAACCTTTAGCCATAAATTCATAGCTGAGAGATAGGAGATAGTTGAACTTCATAGCCTAAACCCTTAGGTTCTTTCACAATGTGGGAGAGAGAGAAACTTATCTTAAGAGAGAGAGAGAGAAATTTTAAGTACGTCGTGAGAAACTTTTCTTAAAAGAGAGAGAAATTCTAAGTGGGTCGTGTCCCTTTGTGGATATGAGAGAGAAATATGGGAATTAGGTACAAGAGATAAGGTGTAGAGATTTTGGGTAAAAATCATCCTCTTTTATAGGCTTTGAACAAGATTAGGGTTTCTTAAAGTTTTCTTTGGCTTGCCTCTTCTTATGAGATTGAATATAAACCATTGATCTTGGGTGACTTGTAGGATAAGAGATTTGAGCCATCCATTCCATAGATGGGCAATCAATATTATGGAGGGTGCTAGAACTTTTATCTCCTTTACAAAACCATTTTTTCATTAATAGAAATTAAATTAAATAATTCCAAATATAATATTCAGCATTCCAAAATAATGCACAAGCCTTCTCATGGTTTCCAAAAATTCATTCAAAGCTTCCTCTAGCCAATTTCTTTCCAAAACATATAGCAACTTAGCCTACAAGCCAAAATCGCTTATCACAAAAATAAAAAGCTTCTAAATGGGTGGGGTATTCATGAGAGGATCTCATGGGCTCCACCATCTAGGCCATTGTGGGTCCATGTGCACAATAGGCCCCCATGCAATTTTAAATATTTTTAAAAACTTAATAAAATAATTTTAGAATTTATTTGAATATTTAAAACAATGTAAAATCAATATCTCTGATTTTATAAAACCAAATTTCATAAATAAAATATCCAGAGATCTAAAAAAATTCAAATAGTAATTCTAAAATCATATATATCATATAAACAAATATAATTAAATTAATTTGATGGGAAAATGATCTATATGATCTAGTTATTAAATCAATCAAACACTGGGGCACTCCACCTTCAACTTAGGACTGCAGACTACACTTGTTTTATCAAACGACCCAGTGTTTCCCATGACCCACAGTCCATGCAGGGGCTTATTAGTGGGTCATCAAAGTCTGGCTGATGAGCTAAGGGTTCGCAATCTCAGTCTGTGGATTTTAGGTTCTCCCCTAGAGACGTGTCAAGGTCACCTAGACCGGATGTGACCACAGCTCCTATGACGTATAAGGGTATCTCTCGCACATACATACGCTTCTTCCTGAAAGGTGACTTGCTTTCCTGAAACGGTCTATCAATATGCATGTAGTGTGATGGTATATGGATAAGGTTTTGACGCTCATCTTTGATGGCCACCATCACACACAAGGGTCACACAGTCTCTCGGCGCGCTCATCCGAGCATACTCTGACCTTATCAAGGGATAACCCATTAGAACCCTTATCAGTTTATACTCTATGCCCAAGTAACATGAGTTTTTCCCAACATCTTTTGTTTAGTATGGTCTATGAAGGACCACATTCTCACTGAGTTTGTGTTTTACTATATCATTTCATTTTACAAGCACTCATAAGTCCTTTTATAGTCACACTTACTCATCTCCCACTTGGCTTTTGAAGGCCTTACAATCTCTCTCCCTCACTTTCTCTCATCTCTTCTCTCTCTCCCAATTTTAATCTCTCTCTTAAGCATTTTTTCACTTATTTTCTCTCAATACATTAATAATAGCTTTCGCCATCAATCCTAAAGGCAACATATTTTTCTCTTTGTTGCTCAGATCTCATCCCAAAAGTGGTCGTAGCCCATCTTTCATATCGCATTGTGAATCATGGGTCCGTTGTCGTAGAAAACCATCACATATCATCATCGCATGGGGCCGTATGTCCATGGGCTCAGAGGAGTTCTTCAAATAAGCAGTTCCCTATTGTAGATATATAACCAACACCATACATCTCATTCTTTAGGTGATAAAAATATGGTTTTATATGTTTGGAGTTCTTATAGAATCGTGGCTCTTTTGACATGCATATCGCCGCCATGTTATCGAAGAAAATCCTTACTGCCTCACAACACACGGGGTGAAAGTCAATGTAATTAAGAAAATTTATTAATCCATACAGCATCCTTCGCCACTAAACAACACACTACATATTCTGCCTCTATGGTGGACAATTCTACCACATGATGTTTCTTTGATTTCTAAGAAACTGTACACCCTCCAAGCATGAACACATATCCAGATGTAGATTTCATATCATCTGAATCCGTGAGATAGCTTGCACATGTCTATCTTAATATCCAAGCAGCTAAAAAAACGTGGGACTGTAGAAGCTTCCACTCATATTCCACATACAACATATACATTCTTAGGATTCTTATACAATAAGTAATTCAATACCCGTTAGTTTCACAATATGCAAAACCTTCATGAACTACAAAAGTTCAACCACACTAGTCATCTTAGTAGTAAATCCACACAAATTAAGTTATTTAATTAACATAACATGTGTCAAGGAAGCCTAACATGATGATCTTTTTTCAACATTCCCTATGGTTCAAGGTCTTAGGTAATTGATGATTTTAAATAACTAAAAACATGGGTCAAGACACATGGGTATTTAAAAACCAGTGCATGACAATTTTTCTCTCATTTTTATAAATACTTTCAAGACACAATGTTCTAAAAAAAATATTGACTTAGTATATATATATATATATGGAAAACACTACGCAACGCCTATAAGCGAAAATGAACAGTGATTTCGCCTACCCCCATCATTGTCCAAAGTTCATCGCGCGACACGATTGTCTGGTAGTGTTTTATTTTTCATTGTTTTTTTTAAAAATCGAAATTACCTGAAATTTAGAGCCTGTATTTATCAAAAATAAAGGAATCTGTATTTATCAAAAATAAAGGAATCTTCGAAAAATATAAAAAAAATTATTTTACATGAAAAACATTGACCAAAATACCCCCAAAACATTTTTGAGGTATTTTGATCAATTTATTTTTCGCCAATAATTGTTTTTATATTTTTATTAGATGTGCCTCATTAAGATGTATATACCCTCCAAATTTTAGGTCATTTTAATTTATAGAAAAAAATGAAAAATTAAAACACTACCGGACAATCGTAACCGCGCGATGAAACTTGGACGGTGATGAGGGTAGGCAAAATCACTATTCATTTTCACCTATAGGAAGACTTTTCTTATATATATATATATATATATATATATATATATATATATATATATATATATATATATATATATATATATATATATATATACATTCACAAGCAATAGTTATATAATAGTATGACAATTTAAAATGACTTTCATAAAGATTTAGTTGACCTTACAAGACTGTGGTTTTCTCAATACCATATTTATAGACTTAATTTTTTCTCAAATCATCTAATTTTAATTTTAAAATTCATGCTTAGCTTTCATCAATCATTTTACCTCATTCACTTTTAATTTTCTACCAAGTCAAGTTCATGGCCATAAAAACAAATCATAAATATCATCTTATAATTTTATCTAAAATAAAACATGACTAAAGAATGTCTATTAAATCATTGACAAAATACTTCCTTTTTGGAAAAAATGGAGAATTTATCAGGAGATCATCATCACATGCAACACATCATATTATAGACATTATTAAGAGGATGGTCACTAAGACCGAGTTCCATTAGAACACTCACTTCGTGCTTTCATATTTGAATGAGTCACGTCCATCTCTCGTGTTTCATCCTTATGGCTCAAAGCTCTTAATCAAATCACATCTCCATGTGTATTACTACCTTAAGTAATGAGGCACTAAAACACTTGGGTATTAAAAAACACATGGGTATTAAAAAATCGGCTCTTTCAAATTTGTTAGCACCTATCACTTAATGTCCATACACTCCATACATATTCATAAAATAATTAGCTAAAATATAATCAAAGCATATTAAGCATAAAATAAAAAGTTATTGAATCCTCTTTCACTATATGACCTTACATGCAAGCTGGAAATATACCTCAAAACCATGTAGTGTGGTATGTGGGTTTTTTTTATTCATTGCATTTACTCGTTTGACAAACTTTTATGATTTTGGAAGAGTACACAGCTGATGGAGAATTTGTTGGTCATTGGTTTCACATGTCACGAAATGTCTATCTCTTCGGTACTTGGATTCTCTCTGTCTCACATCGTGAAGAAATTATCTTCTTTATCCCATCATTTTAAATATCACAAATTTGATTATTCCATTGATCTTTAGTATTTTTTTGCTACCACCAAGTCTATCTATGTATCCCTTCATCTTACGGAAACCAAGATGCTTTGTATTGGTATTGTATTTCTTCTTATTTTTGCTATTCTCAGATCGAATACTCTACACATAACATGTCATATCTTGCCAACTCTGTATTACCTCTCTCTGAAGTCTTATTATAATAAAGCATACTCATAGCATACTATAAAACTTTTTAAATGGGACATAAAAAGATCTTCATTATGACGAATCCAATGATGTGTCTTAACATGCCACATCTTTTAATTTACTGCATAATGGAACATGAGCATCCCATGAGAAAAGTATGATATCTCTCAACTCATAAAGAGTTTATTTCCGAATTCCTTTGAATATTGAAATAGACTAAAAAATATAAAATAAGAGTCAGTTCCATGTCTAAAGCACACCATTTCGTGAGTCTTCGTTTTAAAGACATTTACGTCACAATGCAATTTTCTCAACAGAAAATCAGGTTCAGCACCTCTTAATAAAAAAATTGTTTCTCTCAATCCTCAAAGAATTTCTTCCTGAAATCTTTTGTATTGAAAACTAGACTCAAAACCAAATCATAATATCATGATGTAAATCCAAATAATACTTTTTTTCAGATAAATAAATAAGTGACATTCACATCACAAAATAAATTATAGTGCAGAATTTCAAGACGAACACTATCTAGTAAAATTGTCTTGTCTTTCTACCCTCATGAAGTTTCCCTTTTAAACAATTTTTTTTTAAAATAGACACATAATAGTAACACATATGCTTCCACAAGCCTCATATCACTAAGTTAAGTAGGCTTGATAAATACAGTTATTTATGTCTCAATAAAGAACATACCAAATTGCAGAAAATTTAAGATGACCACTCTTCAATCCAAAAATTTTATTCCTCTCTTCTCATAGATATTTCTCTCTCAAATAAAATTTATTAAAAAATAGACTCAGCATAGAAGTCTAAAACCTTAGTGTGGACCATAAAACATTCTGTTAATAATGAAAATAAAATCATGGCTTCCAAGTTATTGAAATAGTTTTCGTTGCAAAAAACAATACGTGCACAACATTCAATTAATAAATCGTATCTTTAAAACCACAAGGAATTTCTTGAGATCACCCACTGAAACTTTGTAGGTAGATCCTGATCTCAAATACACACAATCTTACTGAAGTATGCAATAGAAAAATACTTCATTATCTTCTTCATATCATTGATCCAAAATAGCCCAGAATACCCATTATGCATAGTACCTTTTTGGTGTTTGAATATTTCAAAAATTCTTTAACCATGGTGTATTACTTGACCACAAAGGTCGTTAGCTTTCTTATATCTCATTCCTAAGCTTGATCTAAACTCAATAAAGAGAAAAAACAACTAATGACATGAAGTGTCAATAGTTCTGATACCAATGAAAGAAAGACTAATGTGATATTATCGGGGAGTATATTTTTTTATTTTTCTTTTCTTTCACCCATTTTCTTTTCTCTTCTTTTTCTTTTGGCAAAGATCACTTACAACTAGTCTTATTACAATAAATTTTACTTCAAATAAAATAAAACTAACAAATCTAAGATCTTGAAAACCTTGATGTTATTAAACCGATTTTCTTTAAACAAATAAAATATCCACAATTTTTATGCTTGAAAATATAAAGACAATATAATTAAATACGGGAGGAAACGAAAAGAAAGTACCGGAGATCAGCTCAACCGGGCTTATTACACCCAACATCGAGTCACCACCATCCGATGGAGAGTGATCAACGATCAACCTTCAATCTCAACCAGGAAAGCAAGTTAAGTTAAGCCCTCTAATGGAACTATGAACTCCTTTATCACAAATCTCAAACCCTTAGGTGAATCCCGTTAGTAACCTAGTTTGAGAGAGATAAATTATCTTTTTGCTACACCCTAAAACCCTTAGACACAAATTCATAGTTAAGAGATGGGAGAGAGAAGAACTCCAAACCCTAAACCCTTACGTGCTTTCACAATGTGGGGGAGAGAAAAAACTTTTCTTAAAAGAGAGAGAGAGAGAAATTCTAAATAGTATGTGTCCCTTTGTGAGATATGAGAGAGAAATATGAGAATTAGGTATAAGAGATAAGATGTGGAGATATCTCCTTTTATAGGCTTTAAACAAGATTAAGGTTTCTTAGGATTTTCCTTGACTTGCCTCTTCTTGTGAGATTGAATAAACCATTGATTTTGTGTGACTTGTGGGGTGAGAGATTTGAACCATCAATTCCATAGATGAGCCATCAACGTTATGGAAGGTGCTAGAACATTTATCCCCCTTTCCTAAACCAATTTCCCATCAATAGAAATTAAATAAAATAAGTTCAAATATAATATTGAGCATGCCAAAATAATGCACAAGCCTTCTCATGCTTCTAAAAATTCATTCAAACCTTCTTTAAGCCAATACCTTTACAAAACACATAACATTTAATCTACAAGCCAAAATCACTTATCACAAAAATAGAAAGCTTTTAAATGGGTGGGGCGTCCATGAGAGGATCTCATGGGCCCTACCATCTAGGCCATGGTGGGCCCATGTGCAAAATGGGCCCCATGTAGTTTTAAATATTTTTAAAAACTCAATAAAATAATTTTAGAATTTATTTGAATATTTAAATTAATGTAAAATCAATATCTCTGATTTTATAAATCCAAATTTGATAAATAAAATATCCAGAGATCTAGAAAAATTCAAATAATAATTTTAAAATCATATATATCATAAAAAAAAAGATAATTAAATTAATTTGACAGGAAAAGATCTACATAGTCTAGAAATTAAATCAATCAAACGTTATGGTACTCCACCTTCAACTGTGGACTACATACCACACTTGCTTTATCAAACAGACCCAGTGTTTCCCATGACCCACAATTTATGCAGGGGCCCATTAGTGGGTCACCAATGTCTGACCGATGAGTCAAGGGGTTGCAATCCCAGTCTATGGATTTTAAGTTCTCTCCTAAAGACGTGCCAATGTCACCTAGACTTGATGCGACCACAGCTCTTATAGCACATAGGGGTATCTCCCGTACATACATACGCTTCACTCTAAGAGGTGGTTTGCTTTCCTGAAACGGTCTATCTATAGGCATGTTATGTGATGGTATATGGATGAGGCTTTGACCCCGTGCTTTTGAAGGCCACCATCACACACAAGGGTCACACAGTCCCTTGGCTCACTCATCCGGACATACTCCAACCTCATCAATGGATGACCCATTAAAACCCTTATAGGTTTATACTCTATGGTCAAGTAACATGGGGATTTTCCCAACCGACTGGCTTAGACCGTCAAGCACAGTCTAGTATCAGCAAACATCGTTTGCTTAGTATGGTTTCACGAGGGACCATACTCCTACTGAGTTCATGTTCCACTATATCATTTCATTTTACAAGCATTCATAAGGCCTTTAATGGCCACACTTACCTAATATATACTATGTACTATCTTGACTCTAATAATATATTAAAGAATATATATAGATAATATCATTAAAATGCTAAGTATTAGATAGTATGTTAAGGATGCGGTTTGCAGAAATTATCAACCTTAAATAAGCCAAGTAAAACACACCCCTAAACCTTCTCGAAAGATATAATTTTAGCATCAAATATTTAGAAGATGACTTAAAAATATATTTCAAATTTAACTACAAAATCTAAAACTCAAACAATGATGCTGATCAAGTGGATCTATAAATACTTGATAATTCTTGAAAATAGACGTTCTAGATAATGTGTTACAAGATGCACTATTTTTATTAATCTAGTTTTCTTTTTTTTTCTATATCCATACATCTAGAAGTTGAGATAATCATTTGGATGAGTTTCCAGTATTAGAACAACCTTTTTTGATGGATTTTTTAGAGGAGCTTTACTTCTATACATTATACTATTGACACCCTATATAATCTTTTTCCATATATTAGTAGTTTAGTGCTTTCATTAGGTATTATATGTTTTCATTAAAAAAAAATCCTAAATGATAAGCCTTCTACAAGATCAAAGTTGCATGTGGCTTTGATATTTTTTATTTTTATAATTATATGCTTCTTTTTTTTTTTTTCCTTTAATGTAATGGTCAACATTCATTCAAATAGGAAATGATATCTCAATATTCGCGTAATTTTACAAAATAATGACCCCTGTTTCTTGACACCCCAAAACAATTAATCTATGCTCACAATTGTTCTTTCAAGATCATCTGGACTATTATAGATCCTTTTAGACATTGATATTCTCTGATCATCCGCCCCATAGTGTACTTCCTCAAATATTTTTTTTTTTTTTGACAATATTCGTTAAACTTTATTATAAATCAAAAGTTGCAATCAACCAAAAGGAAAAGCATTCGAGATAAAACAGATTACGTATTGTCACCCCTCGTTTTGCCAAGCCATCAGCAATTTCATTAGACTCCCTATAAACATGCTGAAATGAAAATGAAATTTGAAGACCATCACACATATCCATTTTATTTAGCCATTTCTTCCTCAAATCCATGGTGGCCTAGAAATCTTTTTACACCAATTTATTACATTCAAAGAATCCCCTTCAACAAAACATAGCATTCGGATATTCTTTCATCTCAGAATCTGAATTCCACACTCTACCGTAGCCAATTCCACCTCATTCACTGTTGCCTCCCAACAAGAGCCAGCAAAACAAAAGATCACCTCTCCATTTGCATTATGCACTATTCCCCCAACCCCCGATAGGTCTGGGTTTCCCAATGAATTCCCATCAAAATTAAGTTTGATACTCCCTATGACCAGTAAAATCTACCTGCCTTTTGGTCTCACTTTCACAATATTCTGAAGCATCAAATTATGCAAGTTAATCTCGACATCCACTTTGGATACTCAAAATCCTTCCTTTGTCACGGAGAACCAACTCCAAACCGACTGCAAAATCTTTCTTTTAACTATATCCTCCTCCAAAGCTTTATTATAAGTCCTCCTATTGCACTCAATCCATATCTCCTATAGAGCTGGCGCTCTTACCATCTGCCAAATAATCTTGCCGACCTTTGGTAAAGAGTCCAAATCCATACTGCCTAAAATATTCATACGAGGGCTCGGTAAAACCATTATGCCCAATTTTTTGAAACATCCATACCCAAATATGAAAGGAGAAAGGATAATGAGGGAAAAGATGATCCCCATTCTCATCATTATCCTTATAGAGGATACATGCATTCGTAATAACCCTCCCCCCCTTAATAACTTTATCTACCATAAGCGACTTACCTTGGAACAAAATCCACAAAAAAATTTGAATTTTGAAAGGGACTTTCCAACACTAAATTCTCTTTAATAAAGCCTGCTCCACCGGATCCTATCATGGAACAACAAGTTGTACTTCAATTTTACTAAGAAAACACCATCCTTTTCAGCCTCACAAACCAACTCATCATCCTTATCATTGTGGGCATTAATCCAGTAATATCCCCTAGCAGCGCAGTACATTGATCAATCATCAACTGTTATATCTATAGTTTATAAACTACGCTTTTGCCTCCAATCAAAAGTTTGTGATGCCAAAATATCTTGCTGATTTGTCGCTTCAAACACCAATGGATATACCATCTTCAAACAACAATCCCCAACCCACTTACTATGCCAAAAAAATATCTTCCCCCATCACCCAAAATCCAGTTACAACCGCTAATCATAAAATACTTATCTTGAATAATATCTTTCCAGATTGGTGATTTAGGATAGTCCCTACCTCGGCATCCTCAAATAAAAATATAATTTTCAATGAAGCAGAAGGAGAGAAGAGAGTTACATTTTGCAGTTTCTTTTTGTGGCATGTACATTCGCTGACATTTCGCTGTCCTAAACACAGTTCGTTGACATTCTCGTGCTACCATTTAATGTTTTTTTGGTCCTCTCTCGTATATGTCCTCATAGTTATTTTCATTAAATTTCCGGTGATGTTTGTATAAGGTGTCATCCTTATACTGTTGAAGTAAGGTGCACCTCAAATCTATGCGGAAAGATGTTTTCGGTGCCAGAAAGCCTTCGATGGCATGAATGTCCAGAAAGCCTAACTACTAAAGCAAAAGATATTATATACCCACGAAACAAAATGTGCATTTACTCCCTTGGGTAAAACTGCACCTAGAATTAATTTTAGGACCTCAAAATTTGAAAATATAACCTCTTTCAACCCTAGATTAACTGTTAATAAAAAAGATTTCCTAGTTGTACCCTCTATGCACTTGAAAAAAATAATATCTTGAAATTGAATGGAGACCTTCTAATTTTTAGATGGTGAGATCTAAGTGTTAGAATACTCAAATTTTAATTTTTATTTATTTATTTAATAATACTCATCTAATAATTCTGAAGTGGTTTCCAAAATTTCAGTTGAAAATGTCCTCCTAAGTAGGTCATCTCTCCAAGGAAGTAGATGTAAACTATGCTCGTAAGGGAGCATTGTATTTGCTCATTATGAAATTTAAAGTTCAAAAAATGATGAGATCAAGCAAATCTATAAACAATTAAAAATTTAGAAATGGACAGTCCAAATAATGTGCTAGAAACACACTATTTTCATGATTTGAGATAATTTTTCTTCATATCTAAGAATCTTGAGGTTGAGATTGTTAATTTGAGGAGCTTTTAGCATCCAAACAACTATTTTTTACTCGATTTTTATGGTGTACCTTATATCAATAGTATAAGCTGGACATTTTATATAAACGTTCTCATGAATTTTTTGTTTTGTCAAATATGGTAGTGATTAGCCATTATGGTTTGCAATTTCTATTCTTTTATCCATTATTTTCTAGTTGTTTTCTTTCCCAAAGTGCCATATTTTTCTCTAACCACATAGAATATGTTGTTTTTCAAGAATGTGTATGGAAAAGAAATTGAAAGGACCAGTGTTATGAGGATCGGACCTGCCATTGAACCACTAAGGGCTCGTTTGGGTACTTGGAGAAGCCTATCCTGGGAATAGGCTTCTCCTCGAATTTGTCTGCCTCTGGATGGGGTGTCTGCTGTTTGGATAACACCTAATAAGAAAAATGGAATATGCCTGTCCACTCTTTGGATTGCTTGGAAGATGTGAATCCATGGATATTCAGGTGCAGTTTTTGTATTATTATCCTACATTTAATTTTATACAGATTAACTTCTCCTATTGATTCCAAACTTCAATATTATTTCTTAATTAGGACGAAATTCTTATTTTTTTCTTATTCTTTTCCATTGTATCCTTAAGATATAAATTATATTGTAATAATAATTAATATATAATATATAAATAATGTTTTATGTAAATAATATATTATTTTATATTATAGAATAGTATATAACATTAGAGGAAAATATTAAATAAAGTGTATAATATAATATAATAATACAGTATAATATAAATATATAATAGTATATATTATATATAATATACTTTGTATTATATTATATTTTATAATGTGTATTATATATTTATATTTATTTTATTAATTTAATTGTATAATTTTTAATATAGATTTATTATGTATAATATGATATTTGTATACTATAAATTATATAATTAATATATAATATAATACATAAATATATTATACATATTATTTAAATATACAAATATATAATAAAATATGATGTAGATAATATACTACAACATAAATATATAATAGTATACATTATATATAATATAATTTGTATTATATTATGTTTCATTATATGTATTATATATTTATATTTATTTTATTAATGTAATTGATACATATGATATATATTATATAATGGATGCAGTTGGCATACAGATGCATCCGTAGCTGTAGAGGTAAGGTGCACCTTCAAATTTTATCATGTTATATAATTTTGAAATAAAATGTTCTTAGGATTATCTCAAAATCTATTTTTATATCTACTTATATATATTTTAAATTTAAAAAATGGTTAAATTCAAGTAGATCTATAAACATATGAAAATCTTGAAAATGGACGGTGTAGATAATATGTTGCAAAATGCACTATTTCGGGGGTATTTTAGTCAATTGTTTTTTACGAAATTTTTTTTTTAATTAGGTAAGACTCACTAAGATGTACATACGTTCAAAGTTTCAGATCATTCCAATTTGTATAAAAAAAAAAAATGAAAAATGAAACACTATCGGACAATCTTGACCGTGCGATGAACTTTGGACGATGATGAGGATCTGTGAAATCACTATTCATTTTTGCCTATAGACGTTGGGAAGACTTTTCCTGTATATATATATATATATATATATGGGAAAAGATGAGATTAGCCCACTAGCTCATATGAACATATGAGCCCAATATCCCAGATTGAATCTAGACCGATCTGACAATCATGACTGTCCGGTAGTTCTTGAATTTTGGCTTTTTTTTCTACACATTTAAATCACTTGAAATTTTGAATTTGTGTTCTTCTCATCAAGGCGCACTTAATAAAAATATAAAAAACGGTTATTTTGGTCAATTTATTTTATGTAAAATATTTTTTTGATATTTTTCAAAGATTCATCTATTTTTGATAAACATATGCATAAAATTTCAAGTAAATTGAATTTGTAGAAAAACACTAAAATTCAAACACGACCAGACATCTGTGATCGTCAGATCGGCCCAGATTCAATCTGGGACGTTGGGCTCTGATGTTCATATGAGCTAGTGGGCTAATCCCATATTTTCTTTATATATATATATATATATATATATATATATATATATATATAGGGAAATGATCTAATGCAACGGTTGTATAGTAGTACAATGCAACCACATATCTAGAAAACCATATTTTTGGCATTTGAATGGCCCCAAATTTTGTACACACATTTTCTTCATCCTAATAATCAATCCTACAATAACAAAAATTCAATTTCCTCCATATATATGGTCAAAATTAGTACCCATCCAAAAATGAATCTTGACCATCCATTTGGTGAATTTCAAGATCTAGGCCTTAAGAAATTCAAAATAACTTTTTCATTTTTTAGCATTATTAATCTAATGATTATAACACTATATATAAATTTTGGGAATAAAAAAATCCTTCTAATGCCTATATCTAGCTATCTCAATAAAATGGACGGCTTATATTAATTGGGCTAGAATAAACTTTTCTAGGGCATTTTTTCAAACTTTTATTTTTTGGGATTGTTCTTTAAAATGAAAATAATGTACATTTAAAAATTCGAGTCAAACAAGTGTCTTTAACATAGGTTTTAATGATGGTCGCATTATACTACTATACAACCGTTGCATGAAATCGTTGCCCATACACACACACACACACATACACACACACACACACACACATATATATATATATATATATATATATATATATATATATATATATATATATATATATATATATATATATATATATATATATATATATATATATATATATATATATATAATGGAAAAAGCTAACAATAGCTGCACATTTATTAATATAGGTGGAATCTTAGCCGTCAGATCTTCATCATGTGGTTCATAATGCATATCACTATATGAATTTGAATATTTTTTCTATAAGTCGGATCAAAGTGAAATTTTAGTCATATGTACTAAAAAATAGGACGCACAATTGAAAAATATATAAAAACTATTTTCCAAAATATAAAATGACCGAAATACCCCTTAAAAATTATGGGGGTAATCTTATCATTTTAAATTGTTGAAAATAATTTTTTTATAGTTTTATAAGGTGCACAATAGTGTTAGGTATATATACCCAAAATTTCATCTTAATTAAATTTATATAAAAAAAATCAAAATAGTGATCTTATTTTGAACTACTCGATGAAGATCTGACGGCTGGGATTCCGCCTATATTACTACTCATTATGGTTGTCCAGCTATTGTAAGGTTTACTCATATAATCTATATAATATATGTAATCTATATTATATAAAATATACATATTATATATATTATATATAATATATTTATTATTTGTATAATATATGATATAAAAATATCATATATTATATTATATTATATATTATACAAATATTATATTATGTTATGTAACAAATCTACTTTCTTTAGAAATATACATTAATAAAATAAATATAAAATGCATTATATTACATATTATATTAAGGTATATATATTACATATTTATATTTATGTTATTAATATATATTTTATTATAGATAATATAAATATTTAATATATTATATCTAATATAGAATATAATATTTAAATAAGATGTCTTTATGATTCGTGGACCTCAATGTTTCAAATTAACTTAAATGAATTGTAAAATTTCGGGTCCGACATAGATTGACCAATCAAAAAAATCAGGTATAACCCTATTCCAACTATTTTGGTAGAATAACATTATCACTAATTTTTGCCTAAAAATGTGGATTAAACAATCTCTGGGATTCAGCTATCCACGTGTGAATGTGTTACCCAAACTAGAGTTAAGGGCCCAATACCTGGATAGCCTTATCTTGGAGAGTCCATGGTGGTTGAAGAGAGAAGAGATGGAACCCTCTCTCAAAATTACTAGCTGTGTCGTGAGACTGATGATCGTAGAGTGAAGGGTCCCATAACAATGAGAACTCTCTGTGTTGTGTGTGCCCCTTCATGGCCATGAAAGGCCTAGTTATAGAGGATGGAGAAAGTCATTCTCCAACATTCGGCTTTCACCTTAAAACTCTGAGAAACGTGACCTTATAATCTTGAGATGTGGTAGTTTTCTCTCTCTAAGAAAGCCTCCATCTTTTAGTGATAAACATTAAATTATAAGAAAGAGAAAAATGATACGTTTAAAGGCCTGATGGCCACACACATGTACCAATATCTCCCACTTGGCCATGATGGCCAGATATATTAAAATATCATAAATCCTTTACCATTTAATGAGTTTAACATTTAAGAGTATATTTTTGTCAAGAGGTTTTTCACGCTAGTGCGATTATACATCTCATAACAAAAAATATCCAAAGTTATGTCATGGGTTTTTCACGCTAATACGACTTTTCTTCTCATGACCAAGATATCAAAAATATCCCATTTGGGAGTTCTTGATTTAAGTATTTCTAAGTCCCATTAAAGATATATGCTTTGATAATATTTTTGTACTTAATCCTTTTGTCAAAGGGTCTGCAATCATATCTGAAGATGGCAAATAACTTACAGTTATTTCATTCTTTTCAATAATATCATAAATGTAATGATAATCAATTTCAATGTACTTACCCTTAGAACTATAAGTTCCATTTCTAATTGATGAAATAACAGCCTGATTATCACAAAAAATTTTAACAGGTCCATCAACTATATCCAGCTTCAAATAATTTATGAAACGTTTAATCCAGACGACATAAGTTGTAGCAATGTTACAAGCAATATACTCGGCTTCCATAGTATACCAAGCTACACAACCTTGTTTCTTGCTAGACCAAGAAACACATCCACCTCTAAAGATGAATATAGATTCTGAGATTGATTTTCTATCATCTGGATCTCCTGCAAAGTTTGCATTAGAGTACCCAGTAACCTCTAAGTTGTTAGCTTGGAAGCACAACTTGATCATAATACGTATTATGATCTAGAATTATTTAGATATATTTAGTTTTCTGAATATATCTAAGTATTCGTTTTACAGCTTGCCAATGAGTCATCCCAGGATTACTCTGAAATCTACTTACAAAACCATATGCATTACTCAAATCAGGTTTTGTATACAACATGACATAATTTATGCATCTTATTGCTTGAGCATATGAAATTCTTTCCATTTCAGCTTTGTCACTATCATTTAATGGACACATTTTCTTTGACAATTTTAACCCTTTACAAATGAGTGTATCAATAGGCTTGCAATTTTCCATCTTAAATCTTCTTAAAATACTTTCTAAATAATTTTCTTAAGATAAACATTAAAAGTCTCGAACTTTTATCTCTTGTTATTTTAATGCCTAATACATATAAGGCTTCTCCCGTATCTTTCATCTCAAAATAGGAACTTAGCCATGATTTGGTATGGTTAATCATGCCAATATTATTATCGGTTATTAAAATATTATCTACATACAGTGATAATATAATAAAATTGCTCCCACTATTCTAGACATATACACAATGGTCTAACCTATTGGCTATATAACCATATACTTTGTCTTCTTAGCCTTTAATTACATACCCTTCTGATTGTTATATATATATATATATATATATATATATATATATATATATATATATATATATATATATATATATATATATATATATATATATATATATATATATATATATATATATATATATATATATATATATATATATATATATATATATATATATATATATATATATATATATCTTATTTTAATTCTCCATTTAAGAAAGTTGGTTTGACATCCATCTGAAATAATTCTAGATCATAATACGCAACTAATGCTAAGATGATCTTAATAGATGAAAATTTTGCTACAGGAGAATAAGTCTCTACATAATCTATGCCCACCCATGGGGTAAATCCTTCAGCTACCAATCTAGCTTTATATTTATCAATAGATCCATTTGCATTAAGCATTTTCTTTAAGACCCATTTACAACTGATGACTTTTGTATCTTTAGGGAGGTCAACTAACTTCCATACTTGATTTCTTTTAATAGAATCAAGTTCATCATTCATAGCTTAAGTTCACTTAGCTGAGTCATGTGAGCTAATAACTTCACTGTAGCTTTGAGGTTCATCTATTGAATCCTTGCTCATTGAAGAATAATTATCTTCATTCATGAATACATAATATTCTACTAAAGTCGTAGGCGTGGCTCTAGTTCTTTTAGACTTGTCTGGTATACTTAATTCAATTGAATCATTCTCACAAAATGTAGAAGGAGTATGATAAACAAGGTCTTCCAGACCCTTATCTTTATCAATTTCATGTAAGTCAACATGCTTATTTAAAATATTTTTATCATCTATATTTTCTAAAAAATGAGCATCACGACTCTCTACTAATGATCTAGTATCATGGTTATAGAATCTATACCCTTTAGGATTTTCTGAATAGCCTATAAAAAAGTATTTTAAAGTTTTACTTTGTAATTTATCTCTATTTTGCGGTGGTATAAGCACATGTGCCCAAGAACCCCAAACTTTCAAGATAGTAAGGTCAGGTTTCTTACCTGTCTATAATTCATATAGGGTCAAGTTTATAGATTTAGTTAAGACATGATTAATAATATGCATTGCAGTGTTGAGAGCCTCACCCTAAAAATAAGGTGATAAATTTGAATGGCTCATCATGGACCTAACCATGTCCATTAGAGTTTTATATCTCCTTTTAGCTACACCATTTTGTTGTGGTGTATATGGTATGGTTGTTTGGTGAATTATACCACGCCCCTTGAAAAATTCGATAAATAAAACGGAGCAATATTCACCCCCTATCTGTTTGAAGAATTTTAATATGCCTACCTAACTGATTTTCTATCTCAGCTTTATAATCTTTAAAAGTTTCTAATGCATCTGATTTCTTACTAATTAGGTATACCTATCCATAATGTAAAACATCATCTATAAATGTTATGAAATATTCCATACCTCTATGTGTTTTTAAATTTAAGGGGCCACATATATCAAAGTGAACAATATTAAATAGTTCACTAGATTTTTTCCTTTAGGGAAAGGTTTCTTAGTTAATTTACCAGGAATACATGACTAGCATGTTTTGAACACAATTTCTCCTAAATTGAGGAGTAAACATCTTTTAACCATTTTATTCATTTTATCTTTATTGATGTATCCTAATCTTAAGTGCCATAATTATGAGTCATCTATACAAGCAAAAACATCAAAAGAGGCATAAGAATAACCAGAAAAAAAGGACCTTTCATTAGTATTCAGTCGGTACAAATTGTCAACTTTAGTACCGTACACCAATGCTCTAGAATGCTTTCTAATGGTAACCCGACCAGACCTGAACCTTATTTCATAACCCTTGTCGTCTAGCCTAGGGACAGAAATCAAATTGCGTTTCATATTAGGCGCATACAATGTATCAGTCAATAAGAGATTTGTTCCTCCTGGTAAACACAGTTTGAACGTATCGACATCTAGTACATCATAGTAGGTGTCATTTCCCATGTAAATCCGCTGGTTACTAGCAGCAATCTCCTTCAATTATGTGAATCCGTCCTTGGTCCTCAAGACATGTCGAGTGGAGGCTGAGTCGACCCACCAATTTCTCAGGTCATAGTCAGCAACTATTGATTCTAGGACTACGCAGATCAAATTATTTCTTTTATTTTGATTATTTCGAACAAGGTTATTATTCTGGTTGCTATTTTTATTTTTCAACTTTGGACAACTAAACTTGATGTGCCCAATTTTCTTACAATAAAAACATGTCTTCTCAACCTTACTCTTTTGATTTTTAAAACTTCTTCCCTTTCCCTTATACCTATTATTTTTCTGATTATTGAAAGTTTTCTTAGGGATATGAGAAGATGAACTTTGGGCAAAGTGGAGCTCATTTGACCTCTTCATCGTTCTTCCCTCAGCTTCAATATTGAGAGGCATGGGAAGATTTAACATGGTTATCCCTTGTGCAAAATGGTTCAATGTAATTACAACAGACTCCCAAAATAGAGGGAGACTATTAAGGACAATGAACTCCCAACAGCTGCAGCAAAGTCCTTTGCGAGTACTGTCATTTTATTGACATGCTCGGTCACTGAGTTCGTTTATTTTATTCTGCAAGAATTGTATTTTTCTAACAACAATTGTACATGGATCTCAAAAGTGGTCTCATACTTTCAGATAGGGCACCCATCATACTTTGAGTTGTGGTGTGATCCTTAAAGACTCTAATTAAATCATCTTCCATAAAGCTCAACATAATAGTCCTAGCTACTTTGTCATCTTCTAACCATTTTTCAAGTCGTATTCTAGCTTGACTATTGACATTAGGCTCTAAAACTGGTGGTTCTGTTTCTAGGACATAATCTACCATATCTTGGAAAAGAATATAGCCAATTTTTCTTTTCCACATAAAAAAATTGGTCCCATTGAGTTTTTCATGTTTGGGTAGTTCTGACATGACTAACCTAAATACCATTTTAATTTTTAGATAATACCTAGAAGTTAAAATATTAATTATGTTTAAGAAAGGGTTGTCTACTAGCTAATTCAATAGGTTTGCCGACTCTCAGTGAGCTGCAACCTCAAGAAAAATTTTTCTCAAACAGTTTATGTTCGAATTACTGTGATACAACAACAAATCAATAAAGTAAGGCAACAACTACTTTATGTCAAATCTTCTATAATAATAATTTTCATAAATATGTGAATATATCTTAGCACAAGAGAGAGTGTCTACAATGATATTTAATATTTTTCAACAAAAATATGGCATTGCATAATAACAAAAAAATGAATTCACAAAATCAAGATCATGAAATTTCTAACTTAAAGAGACCAAAGCATAAGATAATTATGAAATGAAATGATAGTTATTATGGAAAAAGAGACCAAAGCATAGGATAATCATGCAACGTAATGAATTATTATGTAAATAGAATATGTAGAAGTATCTCTAAATTATATTCCAAGCATATAAAAAAAAAAATGTAGCAGCAAAATTAAATAAATAAATTATCGGCTGCAGTTATATGTCTCTTTGTCTCTTTCTCTAAAATTCCAGCAACAATTATGTGTCTCTCTATGAAAGTATCAAGAGGTTTGACTCTCTAAAATTCCAGCAATAGCTCTATCTTTCTGTAAAAAATTAATACTAAAAGTTCAAGAGGTCCTTGGTTTCTATTGCAAAAGCACTTAATCTACTTGCTAGTTAAGATTTTTTTTTTTTTTGTTAACACTGATTTTCAGCGACAATTATATCTTTCTCTCTCTCTAAAAAAAAATTTCAGCTATAGTACATAATTTCAAGATGTCCTTGGATTCTATTGCAAAAAGCACTATTGGACCTACTTGCTAACTAAGAAAATTTTCTTTAAAAGATGAGAGGGGCGCACAATTAAGATACAAAAGAAGAAGAAAAAAAAAACTGCTCACAACTTTTATAAAAACATGTAAATGGAGAGACGAAAAAATAATAATGGGAAAAGTGTTTTAAAGATGTTATAGTTGAATTCGTATGCCCTGGAACGAGAAAAGATGTTTACCGAGAGCAAAAGGGAATATAATTTAAACGAAATAAGAGGTCCGCATAGGAGAGAACAACTCTTTTTCTTTTTTTTTTTTTTTACTTCGATTGAACAATATCGAAATTTAAGAGGATGGCATTTCGATGCAAAATAAATTGCAGAAAAAAAAAAGGTGGGGTTATAGCAAGCCACAAATAACAATTTTTTTTCTAATATTTTGTCAAATAAGATGGAGCTTGACAATAAATAAATAAAATGTAAACTCACACGAAACCAAATAATCGATTTCCATCATAGGACCTATAGGTTATGAGCTAACCACGCTTCTGCTAACTTCGCTATGATACCAATGTTGTTGAAGAGAAAAAAGATGGAACCCTCTCCCAGGATTACTGGCAGTGTCGTGAGACTGAAGATCGCAGAGTGAAGGGTTTCCAAAACAATGAGAACTCTGTGTTGTGTGTGCCTCTCCATAACTACGAAAGGCCGTTCTCCAAGGTTTGATTTGCTCCTTAAAACACTGAGAAACATGGCCCTGTAATCCTGGGACGTGGTGGTTATTTTTTACCCGTTAGATATCTCTCTAAGAAAGCCTCCATCTTTTAGTGATAAACATTAAATTATAAGAGAGAGAAAAATGATAGGTTTAAAGGCCTCATGGCCAGACACGTACCAACAGTCCAATCCAGGTACCCAAAGAGGCCCTAGAGGGTTTGGTCAATCACACAAAAACTAGTCAAACTAGTTGGACTGGATCTTAAAGAAAACGAAAAAAAATATAATTAATAGTTTAAAAATATAAATTATTTTAAAATTTTTGGCCAATTTCAATTTGCTAATCAACTAGTGCTTTTTAGCACTAGTTGGTTACCACTGTATTTGCTTTTTAGCAGATTTCCAATACCGGTCTCTCCAGGATTCCCAAATGTGAGTTTGATTATCCTAAGAATTTTATAAAAATATTCTCCTGTGTCTTAAACAAATGTTTATCCTTTGTGTTCAAAAGGTGCAAGGTTATTACCTTAAGTGATTGTTTCAGGATTTAGCAAGTCCACTCGAACGACGCAGAGGTGAGTTCTAGGGGCCAACTCGGCCCTTGTTTAAAATGATTAAAAATACATATGCTTTTGTTAAAAAATCTTAATTGAACGATTTTGACAGACATTTTTAGATCACTGATGCGGTTTCTATTTGAGAAGTTTTCTCTCAACGTATTCCAATTTTCAATTTTTAATTTTTAATTTTTTGATTTTTTTGAAATTTGTAAAGTATAAATTAACATTTTCAATAGTCCAAATTATATCTATTTTTATTTTTGTTGTTCGGACTTTTATGGTTTTCTAATGAACTTCATGACTCATTTTGCTTTTTCCTGATTTTTAACAAAAATTTTACATGTTCTCTTATTTTTTTAACATCGTTTTTGTATTGTACGATAACGGAATCTGAGTTATTGAGTTTGGGCTAAGGTCCGAGTTTGTGGCCCGAGCTAAGTTGAAAAAATTGTTATAAAAATATTGGAAAAAAGAATCAGAAAAAACTACAATCCTGTAAAGTTTCTTGCATTAAAAGAATTACATTCTATTTTCCAAAAGTGCATATTCTATGCTCCTATAGGAGCATCTGTGTACTTACTTCCTTTTGCAGAAGACATGGAAAAAAGCAAAAATTTAAATTCTGAATTTTCTAACCATGTTTAAAAAAATTGAACGGTTCCTATTCAATCTTGAGGCATTATTTTTAGGAAAGTAGTTTGTGAATTAGGGGATGCACTTCTACAATAGCCTCCCCTCCCCCTAATGCATGTAACATCAATCTTGGAGGTGGATGCTACGAAATGATAGCCCTACGAAATCTCAAAATCAACCGTGTTGAAATTTGGTAAACAAATTTTATTTGTTTTCTTTTCAAACTTTATTTTTTTCAAGTTACTACTACATTCCTCAAAATTTTGAATCGAAAATCAGGATCGATTTTAGAGAGAGGACTTATTTGAATAGGTGAATTGCCTGGTTCACAGAAACCTTGTCCTTATTTTTTTTGCGAATTCGGTTTGGAAAATTTTTTATTGCTTTTGGCATATCATTTGAGAAAGTTACAACCTCAAAACTTGGGGTCCTGAAAATACTTCTAGATTAGGTTTTACCCCATAGAGTAAATGGACACCATGCTCCCTTGGGAGCATTAAATCTTTTGGCTTTGCCAATAGAACACATTTTCCTCATGAAACTAGATCCCGTCCTATTACGTTTTTGTCCCTCCTGAAGTATTTTTACATAAGCAAGAAAGTACTAGTAAAATATTCACCTAACAAAATAGGAAAATAGTAGTAAAAGACAAACGTTTTTTGTTTTTTGTTTTTTTTTTTTTTTTTTTGTTTTTTTGTTTTGTTTTAAGAAAAGGAGACTCTAAAATTAGTCTTTTAAGCATAATGCATCCCTATATCATTAAGATAGAGGCAGAGGTAAAATTTCAAGAGACTACAATATATTTAGGGCAAGCTTTTTATGGTTTTCTACAGCATAGAAGTTCTATCCTCCCCTTTATCCAACCATTCATTCTGAATGGAGGGCTAAGATTGTCCCAATCACAATATCACATCTCTACACTATTTTATTTTTAATTTTTTTCTATAAACTATTTTGACACCAAATTTTGGACGTCCATTCCTCTATTAAACGTTCACTAGCAAAAAATATAAAAATATATTTTCAATGAAATAAAATGACCAGAATACCCATGAAGGTTTTAATAGGTATTTTGGTCATTATATTGTATCAAAAAATTATTTTTAATATTTTTTTATAGGTGCGCCCCAATGAGAAGATGTCACGTACCAAATTTCATATTCATACAATTTATATAAAAAAAACTAAAAATAAAATACTTTGAGACGTAGGATCTAAGATCAAACGGTGAGTGGCTCTCTTGATCAAAATTAGACGGCTGGATGGTAGGGGGATGATAGAACTTCTATGTTGTAGGGGAAGCAGAGAAACATTTTCCATATGCTTCTCCTACCATCCAACCATCCAATGTTGATCAAGAGAGCCATTCACCATTTGATCTTAGATCCGACGTCTCAAAGTATTTTATTTTTCGATAAAATATAATGACCAAAATACGCCTTGAAATTTTTAGAGGTATTTTGTTCATTTTATTTTATTGGAAATATATTTGTTTTATTTTTTTCGCTAGTACTAGTTTAATAGAAGATGGAACGTCCAAATTTTGGTATCAAAATAGTTTATAGAAAAAAATTAAAAATAAAATAGTGTAGAGATGTGACATTGTGATTGGGGCAATCTTAGCCCTCCATTCAAAATGGACGGTTGGATAAGAGGAAGTATATAAGTTTTATGCTATAGGGGAAGTATAGAAAGCTTGCCCTAAATAAAAATGTTAGGAAGTTCCTAAACTATCTTATACGAGTGTTGGGTCCGTTACATAAAAGGGAGAATTGCAAAAGTCAGAGGCATTTTCTCTGGGTAGGGGTGGCAATGGGCCGGGTAGCTAGTCCTGTCTACTTGCTTCAGCCCTAAAAAGCTAGGGCCTGGGCAACATAAGAGTTGGGCCTGGGCCAAGGCAAGAGAGATTTGGCCTTGTCGGTTCAGCTTGGCCCTTTTCTTTTTTTTAATCTTTTTTCCTTTTATTTTCTTTAATTTTACCCGGCTAAGAAGGCTCGCCCCAGCCCACCTATGGCCAGCTCTGAGTCTACGCTGACCGTCATGAGAATAGAGCTGGGCTAGGGCCAGGGCTGGCCCGCTTCAGGCCCTGTTGCCACTTTCCTGCCCCATCTCCAGGGCAGGGTAACGTCATAAAATGCCCTTGTTTAAAGCACGGTTGAAATCATTGGGGACATTATGAAAATAACAGCCGATACAAGGGTCTCCATCCCCTACGTGATAGGATATGGCATTAAGAACTGAATGCTCGAAATAACATGCAGTCTATTCAAAATAATGATGAATAATGGTGTCAAGGTCTTTATAACAAAATTAATTTACAAAGGTAATAAAGAGTAAAAGTGAAAGCCAATGTTAATATAAAACGCATTATAATGGCATTAATGTAAAACTAAAATCCGGAAAACCTCTTATCTTCTTTTTTCCTGATACTCTAGTTTTTTTAAATATGACCGAGGTTTGTATAAGGTGCCCACCTTATAGTATACAAGTACGGCATACCTCAAAATTTTGTCGAAAAGATGTGATTCAGTTGTTGAAAGCCTTAAGATGGCTTGAAAATCGATCTTCAATCCCTAATTTTGAAATCCAAAATTCCAAACACAGCGTGGATTCATAAGAAGTTTGAAAATCTAAAAAATAAAATAGACAACCCACATAACTTGATACATGATGAATTACTTTTAGGATTTGAAATTCTTTATGCTCTTTCCTCATCACGCTCTTTTCTATTAGATCTTTGATGTGCACCTTACTTCTATATTGTAAGGTTGCAACCATATGCGTAACTTTTCCTTCAAATATTATTCCATGTTGAACTCTTTTCCAGCTTTTCGGCTATAATATCCTTGTTTTGTTATGGCTGGCTGCTGAACTTTGATTTCAAGTAAAGAAACTTGGAGATGAGGTGGCAGATGATGAAACTAGAGAAGGTCATAAAGCGGGGGACAAAATCAATACCACTACACAAACAAGAGGCTTGGCCAATACATTGTACATTGATCAAAGAAAAAATAATAGTCCTCTCAACTTTTCTACCAAGAAGGTTACTATTTACAAAAAAGGCTCCATGGAACTCAGTTTTGTACATATTATAACCTTGTTAATTCACAGATCTAGAAAAGCCACCAAGATGGCCAGAAAACATAGTTCTAATAACAGACTTCAGGTTCAGTCACTAGTGGCTAGAGGGAGTTAGCTCCAAATCCCCAGTTTTAGGGCTCTTTCTCTTTATAAAAGGGAGGAAGAGCAAAAACCCAAAAAAAAAAAAAAAAAAGGCTCTAAATCCCCACTTTTTGGGCTCTTTCTCTTTATAAAAGGGAGGAAGAGCAAAAAAAAAAAAAAAAAAAAGCTCTAAATCCCCAGTTGTATGGGTCTTTCTCTTTATAAAAGGGCGAAAAAAAAAAAAACACAGAAGAGGTAGGACTTTTGTTCACTCTTGAGGTTCCTCCTAAGCTACTGACTTCAGCTAAGGCTGGTCAAGAAGTGAATTAAAAATCCAGTCAAGAGCCCCCCAAGTAGTTGCTTTTCCTCTAGAACTATTTTCATTCTCTTGATCTTCAACCAATGTATAAGAGGGTTCAAAATCTGTCTTTTGAAGTTGTTGCATAGGGGAGTTGGAGCTTTCCAACTTTGGAAGGTGGAGAAATTGGGGAGTATTCATGTTATCTAAATGAGACCCATCATTGCAGGAAGAAGCATTCTGGTATTCGTTTAGGGGAATCAAAGGTGGAGAATCTGAGAATTGTGATGATAGGTCAAAAACATCCGTTAACAACGGAATTCTTGCTTGGTTGATGGATCTCCAGGCTTCTGTGCTTCCCTTCGTAGACGAACTTTGTTTTCGGAAAGCTCGGCACACCACCCAACCTTCTTCCTGAGACAGCAAACAACAAATAAAAGGATGAGAAACAATGAAGGAAGTTAGCCCATCTTTTCCTTAATCTAGTTGTGATTATGATTAAAGTTATTCGTCATTAAGAGACATACTAAACATATCTTATGCTTGTTTTCTCATACTTCCACTCAAAAAATGTGACAAATGCACTTTAACACTATCCCTAACTTCAGGCCAGGTTTGAATCAAGAAAAAATTCATCCAAATTTAAGGGAATGGGGGTTCTACGCAAAGGTGGTTAGAGAAGCTTCCACCATGACACGACGTCTAGAGAAGGGCTGTCAACATTCCTAGCCTGGGCCAAGCAGTACCTGGACCTAGCCTGGCCCTGGTCCCCATGGGACCAGCATACGCCCAGCCCGTCCCCATGAGACCGAGCAGGGCTAGATAAAACAAAAATATATCAAAATTAAAAGCAAGGAAAAAAAAAGGTTCTAGCCCTAGCCCTGGCCTTGGATTGGCCTAGGGGCCGCATTTTGTGGCTTAGGCCCTAGTTGTTTTTTTAGGGTCGAGCCACCAGGCCCACTGCCACCCTTGCTTAGGAATTTCATTCTCTCCAGGTTCCAATTTAACATTCAAAAAAGGAAACGAAATTTCATCCAAATTTATCACAGATTTCAAGATAAATTCCCACCATAATCCAAAAAATCTGGATAAAGATATTTGTCAATAAAAACAGAATTAAAAGCGTATAATACATACCGGTTATCGTGGCAATTTGGCCATTCAAAGAACTATTTAGAAAACTACTTCAAAATTATCAAAGACCTATATTGCGTCCCAAAAGTTTTTAGTTCAAACAGTTTTTTCATTTTCCAGTTGCTTCAGAGATGAGGTTTGAATATGAGATGTGCCAAAAACTTCAAAACCCTCAAATTTTTATGAATGAATTGCATAAAATTTTCTTAACTTCCTCCCAGTAGAATTTCGAGTGATTTACATATGGATCCTAATTTTTTTTCTAAATTACAAAGGCGGTCGGTTAATATGCTTTTTCTTTCTACTTTTTATTCCAAAATTGCCTTATAGTATGAATTTTTTTTTTTAGTTTTTTCTTTAGTTGGGCAGTTTTTTCTTTTTTTAGTTTTTTTTAGTAGGGCAGTGCCATACTAATGTAAGAACAAAAAAAAAAAATTAAAATTCAGTCTGAGGATGTCCTCGGACCAAGGGGCAACTTAAGAAAAAAAATAGGTGGGTTGACATACATTCTTTTTAATTTCTACTGTGAATGAAGCATTTCTTATTGGGATTGTATACGATGAGACCATTTACCTTTGATACAATATGGTCATGTTTTCATACAACCATTTGATTTGAAATTTGATACCTTGGATCTACCACAAAGTTTGAGAATTTTTTTTTTAAAGTTTGTGCTTGGTAGTATAACAATTATAGCCACCCAATTTCACTTCCAACAGTCAAGATTAATGTGAATCTTGTATGAAAGATAAATAGTCTCATTCTATATTTCCCTTTTCTTATTTTACTCTAGAATTTTTGCAAGGGCCGTTTTGGAAATTCACTAACCTGAGGAGGGGCATCTTCGGTGGTCTGAAGCCTGTACTCATGCATGATCCAATCGGACTTGCGCCCGTTTGGTGCCCGGCCTTGGTAGAAGACGAGGGTCTTTCTCATACCAATGACCTTATTACCCTTCGAAAAGATCGTCTTGTCCCTCCCCGTTGCCTTCCAAAAACCAGCCAGAGTAGCCCTGTTGGTCCTTGTTCCCGTGGGGTATTTCCTGTCTTTGTAGCTGAAGAAGTACCACTCCTTTTGTTCTTCGTACAAATTCCCACACCTTTCTGTGTAATGTTTTAACAAAAATAACACAAAAATATAGCTGCTCATTAGGTGATTTGATCGTCTCGGCCTCGAGATGCGAGATACATGGTACAAAGAAAAAAAATTAGAATTTTATGATCTAAAATCAATCCATCTTGTAACAAGTTATTTGGACTATATAGTTTTAAGATTTTGAGGTGTACATAGATTTGTTTGATATCTATTGTTTTTGAGAATTTTGTTTTCATATTTAGCATCGAACATAGATTTTAAAGTTATTATAAGATTTTTGATACTAGAACATCTTCTAGCAAAATTTAGAGGCTTGCCTTACTTGTATAGTTTAAGGTGGTGGAAACCTTACACAAAACTTACCCTTTTTCCAAGGAAAAGTAGTGCATGTGTCAGGGGACCCACTTCCACAATAGCGTCCCTTGACGCAAGAAACATCCATCTTGGAGATGTACGCTAGAAAATAGTGGCCCGCAAAATTTTTTAAAATCAACTGTGTACAAATTATGCATAAATATTTATTTCTTATTCTTAGAAGTTATTTATTTTAGTTGGGAACTGGCTTTGACGATATTGACGGTGGTTTTTTTTATGGTTCGTAGTTGCAGATATTTTTATTCTTCAAAATTTTGAATCTAAAATCCTTCTCTACAATAAATTTGATAAATGATTCATTTAAATAAATGAGTCGGCCAACTCATAGAAACCTTATCCCTAAGATAGAGTTTTATTTAAGGGAAAAGTTTATATAGAGCTGAGGCTCTAAACAATCAAATTTGAGACTACCTCAAAAAGTTCAAGTCATTTTGATGCCCAAGTATCTTCAAATTGATTATTTCGACATCAAGAATCATGGACATGAGAAAAAAATAGATTTCCAGTTTTGGAAATAGTGTATTTTGTAACCTATTTTTAAATAGTCAATTTTCAAGATTTTCAAGTTTTTATAGGTATGTCGATCTACACTATTTCTTAAGCTTTGAACTTTAGAAATAAATATAAAAATATATTTTAAGGCTTTGAAAAAGATTTTCACCTCTAATTTGATTGTTTAGAGCAACCGCACCCTTTATTTAATTATTTTTTTACTTTCATGCTTCTTCAAGCTTTTTATTCATAGTACCCTTTTTATTCATTCTTTATATCTGTTTCTTATCTTTAAGGAAACAGGTTAGGTAACCTCTTCCCTGCTGATACAACAAAAAGAAAAAAAAGAAGAGAGAGAGAGGAGAGGCCAACTAGGAAACGAGCCTAGCAAGTGAAAGTCAGAGAGCCATTAAAGACTACTGCTTTGTAAACGAACAATAAGAGTGATAAAAACCAGACAAGATCGGCTACTCCAATCAGTTGGACAGCTGACCCCTGTGTTCTAATTTAAAGGAAGAGTAAATTACAAATGGACCCGAAATAAGCACCTAAAAAATATGAAATTATCTCATTATAGGTAGAAACTATATTGAAGGTCGATCAACCCGTGTTTTTTTTAGTTTTTCAAAATTATCTCTCAGTCCGAGAGACAATTTTGAAAAAAATAAAAAAAATTGAGGGTTGATGGATCTTCCCCATAATTTTCGCCCAAAATTACCGCATTTCGCATTTTAGATAAAGTTTTCAGGTCCGTACGTGAAGGAAAAACCTAAAACCTATTATAGTTGAAAACTAGCTAAAACAAGCATTCAACAGGTCTTGGCAAGTCAGATGGACACCTTCTAATCGGTCGGACTTGCATAATTAGGACATGCATTTTATTTTGTAATATATTTTATATTTTTAATTTATTTTCCCTATTTTCATTGAATTTTAGAAAAAGATAGAACAAATTCAACTTGTAAAACCAATTCAATAGCAGGTCCAAATCTGATATTCTCTGCCAATAATTGTGTGTGAAAGAGGATCAAGATCCAAAGAATTTCTATACATTTGAAAAGTAAAATATTACCGTGGAGATCCCAAGGTTCGATCCGGTAGAGATCGATGTCCCTGATGATGTCGAGATCAATCTGTTGAGACGTAATTTTCTTGGTTAGGTAATAACCCACCAACTCTTCCTCTGTGGGATGAAATCTAAAACCAGGGGGAACTATCATCGTATCCATTTCCATTCACTCAATACAAACCTGCAAATAACCACAATTCTCCTCAAAATTGTGAAACCACTGAATACATCATCCATGAGAGAGAGGTTTTAAAAGTAAACCACTGAATATATCATCCATGAGAGAGAAAGAGAGAGAGATTTTAAAACTAGGAACTGAATAATCAGAGAATATGAATTCAGAAAACCAAAACATGAGAAAACAAGAAAATGATAGAGAGAGAAAACCATTAGAACACGAGCAAATGATAATGAGAGAAGCCGGTAAAATTGACTTTTAATGAAGGAGAAGTTGATGATTTAACTCAATTTCAAAGACATAATGATGAGAGAAAAATGAGGAAAGAGGCTCTCCGCCGTTGCCCTCGTGCGCGTGGGCCTTCCACTACCAATCCCATTATTACCGTACACTTCACGTCCGAAATATCAAATTTGCCACTTTAATAATACACTTCTCAAGAAAATTTACTCTCCTAAAGAAAACCACATAGTCCACGAAGGCTTTCAACCACAATAATCTCCACTCTCCCATAAATGTAAATTGTCTTTGAAAAAAATTTATATAAGGTTCCAACTTCAAATTGTAGAAATAAGGTGTACCTCAAAAATTTATATGAGGTTCTAACTTCAAATTGTTTTGATGTTGGTAAACCTTGTAATCATTTTAAGATCGAGATGCATCGATATGAAAAAAAAGAAGTGATTTCGAGTCTCAAAAACAATACATCTTGCAACAAATTATCTGGATTGTTCATTTTCAAGATTTTCATGTATTTATAGGTCTACTTGGTTTGAATCGTCTTTTGAATTTAAATTTCAAAATTAGATATGAAAGTAAATGATTAGGCCTTTTACACCAAAATTACATATCATGATGAAATTTAGAAGTGAATCTTACTTTGATTCCATTAAGGTTGCAAGCTCATGTAAATCACATGCGTATCCATATGAATTCCTTGCGAGCTACTTCTCATTTACCTTAATAAGATTTTCCCAACGATTTTAAGGAAAATTTCATGTTTATTTTCAAATTCAACTGTTGATTTACTTTGGAAATACAAATACGTATTTAAAGGGCAGGTTTTTATTAGTATTATTATTATTATGGGGCAAGTTTTATCATAATAATGACGAAAGCCTTAAAATATTACGAGAGATTCATTTACTTGCATATTAGTGTTATCATTGATAAAATATATTAGGAAAAATAAATATAAATACTACATAATTTAAAAAAATTCATCAAAATACTTATAAGAGATGAATTGTTTAAAATTTAACCCATCTCCAACTATTCCAACTCAAGATCATGTATTTCTCTATAGGTATTTTAAAATTAAATAAAAAAAAATAGGTAACATGGAATTATTCATCTCTCACGAATAATTTGATAAAAGATTTTAAGTTTAATTTATGAAAATCCACAATCATTGAGAAGAGCAGCACTACATTATTCCAACACAGTTCCTGACCAATAAAGCTCCCGTAAAGATCATTGCCACCTTAAGCCTCACAAACCAACTTGAAGAAGAGAGAGACATAAAATTTACTACACACAGTAGAATTCCCATGAAGTTAGAGAGAGAAACTGACCTGAAAATCCCGAAAATTGAAATATGGTGCGCCTCAGTTATGCCCTACTCTTCTGTATTTTCTCTGAAGAAGGGAAGTGAGAGAAAGGTTCACATAAATATAGAGGAGTGAGAAAGAGTGCACATAAATATAGGAGTGAGAAAGAGTGCACCGATCTTTTGCATCCCAAGTTTCTGCCACCGTGGCAGCCGAGCCAGATCGACGGCCGGTTGGGTGCGCCGACCCTGTCCACGTGTAACTCCGCGATCTAAACACGTGGAAATCGTGCCACCGCCTGAATTATAGGAACTATCATTCAAGCCCTGACGTTAACCTTCTCTCTGGGCCCATGATGACGTTATTTGAAACCGAGTTGACTCGATTGGTTCGGCTCGGTTTGGAGGGTGGGGCCGACTTTGATGTCTTGGCATGGAATGAATGGATTCATGCTTCTGACGAAGTTTAAGGAAAGTTGCACCCGCGTGGATGGATAATTATTGGTGAGAGAGTGTGTTACACATGCATGCAGGCTGTTTTTTAGCTTGAGGCCAAGGCTATATGTTAAAGAGCCCATAAATTTATTAAACTATCATGAGAAATTGATAGGAAATGTATAAAGGGCACAAGGTGACAATTATTATTGTTCACTAATACAAGGTCATAATTATTATTGTTCATTAAATGCTAAATCAGGTGGTTGAGAATGTGTCATTGACTAGCCACTCAATGAACTCTGTAAAAACGAGTAGTTATATTGGAGACAAAAATCAAGAATCAAATAGCTAAAAGAAGGAAATAGAAACACAAGATTCTTTCATGCCATTGCCAGCTCTAGAAGAAGGCAGAATGATATCTCGGGGTTATCTATTCAAGGGGTTGATCAGGAAGATGGATTGGCGATGGGGAATGTTGTGGTAACTCACTTTAAGAAAGCCTTTTCTTCTGAAGTTAGATTTCGCCCAAGCTAGACTGAGTGTCGTTCTCTTCACTTTCTCCTTCTGTAGCTAGGAAGTTGGAGAGGGATCTGATAATGGAGGAGCTTAAAGTGCGGTTTTTGCGTTGCCGAGATAAAGCCCTAGGATCGGATGGTTTCCCTTTGGACTTCTTCCAAAAGTTTTGGAATTTGATCAAAGGGAAGCTCCTAGAGATGGTCAAAGGGTTTCTTCTTCGGGGTGAGCTTTTCACAGGGTTAAATTCAACTTATATCGCATTGATTCCCAAGAAAAATACTATTGCAAATTTGTCTGATATTAGACCGATAAACTTGCTTACAAGCCTCTACAAAATAGTGGCAAAGGTTCTGGCTGAGAAAATGAAAGTAGTATTGCTTCATATTATATCTAGGCCACAATCTGCCTTTATTCAGATTGTGGGAGAGGTTCTACTGCTTCTAATATTTGGAAAGCTATTACCTTTTGCAGGCCTTTCTTATCTAGAAACCTTAAATGGTTAGTTGGTAATGGGGAGCGTGTTTCTTTTGGCATCATAGGTGGCTAGAGGAGTATCCTTTAAGGTTAAGCTATCCAGAAGTTTTCTAGAGGGTAACGGATCAACATGCAAAAGTAGGGGATGTATTTCTAGAGAGCGGTGAAAATGTTGAGTAGAATGTGACCTTATCTTATGACCGAATTATTGGGACCACCTCTGACCAGTTATATGCTTTTTTAGAATCTTTGGATAAGGTCTACATCCCGTTAAATCTGGAAGATAATTTAATTTGGGATTTGGAGGCCGATGGGATTTACTTAGTAAAATCTTGTTACCAACTTTTATTCCACGATAGGTGGCGTTGGTCTTTTTCTGAAGTGTCTAACGTATCGAAGTGGCCCATCCCACACAAAATTCAGTTTTTCCTATCGTTATCCTCTCAAAACAAAATTCTTATTATCGACAATCTGGTTAAGAGGGGTAAGATTTTGCCTAATGTCTGCTTGTTATGCAAGGAAGATGCAGAATTTGTCTCTCATTTGCTTCTTCATTATACCTTTGCTTCTTGGATTTGGGGCCATCTGTTTCTTATTCTTGGAGTTCATTTGACCATGCTTCAAGATGTGTTAGGGGTGATCTCTGGACTGTCAATGCCACACTTACCTAAAGTGGGCAAAGTAATCTAGAAGATTTTGAGAGGTGTAGTGGTGTGGGAAATTTGGAAAGAAAGGAATGATCGTACTTTTGAAAGGGTAAATCGGTTGAGTGAAAGAGTTATGGACGTAATTTTTCATTCTTTATGGTCGATCCTAGTAGTAACAAAGGAAGGAAATGGGATTTTGGAAATTTATGTAAGGCTGGATCTTCATAATCTGATGGCAATGAATGTGGTGAAAAGTTGACCCATTAGTTTTTGGTCTCCTCCGATGCATGGCTCTTTCAAACTCAATTTTGATGGTAATTCGCTAAGGATTCCAAGGCCTGTAGGCATTGGGGTATTTGTAGGGATTGGAGAGGGAATGTTTTGTTTAGCTACGTTGGACCAGCGGGGATAGCCTCAGCCAACCAGCGGAGATCTTTTACAATGTCTAAAAATTGTCAAGAGTAGGACCTTGATTGGATGCTGCTTTGTGGAAGGGAATTCCTTAAATATTATCCAATAGTGTATGAAGGAGAGGCGTATTTCTTGGAAACTAGCTTCTATTTGGTCGCAAATCGTAGATCTTGCTGACTTCTTGTCTATTTCCTTTAATCATGTTTTTAGGGAAGCTAATTCCTTAGCTAATTATTTGGCTAAAATGGGCTCTTTTTTGCCAACTCTTACTATTTCTGATGATGTAATACTCTTTTGGTAGTTTTATCAATAAAATTTCTTAACATTGGTCAAAATAAAATAAAAATTCTTGAATGTTGTGGCATACTTTAATATATTAAATGTTACATCTAATGGCTAATAGTGATTGTGACTTGTACAAAAATAAATGATCTCATGGTATATAAATCCCAATTTTAAAATTGGGATTTAGATTTCAAAAAAATATAAATCCCAATTTTATATAATACATTATTGGAGTAGGGTGTGCGTTAAAAATCTTCTAGGAAGGAGTGTCTTGATAGTGGAAAATCCCCAATAGATCATTTGGATTTCGAGATGTAGGGATATAAAAAAAGAATTTTAAATCCTAAAAATAGTAAATCTTGTAACAGGTTATCTAGACCATTTATTTTCAAGATTTTTAAGTGTTCACATATCTACTCAATCATTACTATTTTTAAAATTTTAAATTCTATAAATAAGATGAAAATAGATTCCCAAGTAACACCAAAACTGCATCTCCAATAAAAATTTCAAGGCGCACCTTACTACTATAGGATAAGCTGGACGCCTTATATAAACCTTGCCCATTAAACAGTAGTCTATATTTTTGGGCACTTGAGGGTGGTGTCAAAAAATTTTAAGTTTGTTTATATTTTATTTTTCCCTTAAGGTCCTAACAAACCAAAATACAAAAAACCCTGAGAGTATGGGTATTTTGTAAATCCAACTTATGAAATGGTTTGAATGCAAAAGAAACACTATAGTGTTTGAGCCAGCTCGACAGTGAGTTGGGTGCTTCGCCCCAGTTAAATGTTGTACTTTCAAAATCACAAAATATATAACTTTTGTGTTTGAGAAGTTCAAATCTTGCACTTTTGAACTACCCAAACACTTGATTTGATTTTAGAGAATCAGACCGGTGGATAAACAATACTAAAAAATTTTGGACTTCACCGTAAAATGTCTAAAATTATTGATTATTCTTAATTCTGAAAGTAATTTTAGTCATACATATTTTTTAAAGAATAAGATGCACTTTTAAATTGAGAAAAGTGTAATGTGCATAAGGGGATGCAGGTCCATATATGCATCCCTTAGACGCAGCAATCATTCATCTCAAAGATGGATGGTTGGTAATGTTGGTCCCTCCAAATACTAAAATGGTGAGTATCAAATTAACATAAAAAGATACCAATTGTAAATTGCATAAAATTATTTGTTTCTTTACATTCATATTCATTAAGGTGGAGATTGTCCACCTCTAAATTTTTGGATCCGAAATCCATCTCCACGATGAATTGTAGAGCGAAGACTAATTTAATAGACGAGTCAATGGACTCATAGAAACGTTGTCCATTGAATTGTTATCCGAAAAATGTAATTTTAGCATTGTGGGTGGCATCTCCAACAGTGGTTTAAAATAAGAAAAACCTTAAACCGAATTGTCAAGATAATACGGCCCGACGTATACTCTTTCTAGAGCTTCAACTCCAATTTTTGAAATAGATAACTGAAGTATTCAAGATGATATATTTAAGGGTTTTCTCGCACCAAACTATTTACACAGTTTTTAGGTACATCTTTGCTTTTTACTTTCATATTTTACTATGTAGCCTAGGCCTAATGTAAACTTTCTCCTTTTGTGATGTGTACATAGGTTATCATTTAAGAGATGTGGGGTGCATATAGCCTAGAATATTTGCACCTTGTAGAGACACGGTTATAATTTTCATTAAAAATAAAATAAAATAACCTTTTTTAAAACTAAATCTCCTTTCCAAGATCTAATCCTAAGCACTCTTTCAGCTGCAGATTACATCTAAAATTACTCAGCCACATCGGACCCAATCTTGGAGGGGTCATCATCATTTTAGTTTTTTTTCAATTAATTGGGGTTGACTGCATGAATCATAACTCTCCATTCTACTCTATTAAAGGCCACATCCTCAGTGAGGTCATAAGTCTTCATATCTTTTTGGACTACTTCCAACCACATCTTTTTGGATCTACCCCTTGTCCTTTGCAGCCTTTCCACTTGAACTAATTCGCACCTCTTAATATGTGTTGTATTTGGTCGACGCCACATATGGCCAGCCCACATACTCTCTCTCATTTTATCCCCTATTGGTGCCACACTTAAATTCTCTCTAATAGATTCATTACAAATTCTATCCCTTCTTATCTTGCCACTCATCCATCTCAATATTCTCATCTCTGCTACACTCAATCTATGAGTATATTGTTTTCTTTTTCGCCCAACATTATGTCCCATGGAGCAAAGCTGGTCTCACCGCTATCCTATAGAACTTGCCCTTCAGCCTTATTGGTATGCGGCGATCACATAAAATTCCAGTTGCACGTCCCCTCTTTGTCCATCCAGCTCGAATTATGTGTGCGACATCTTCCTTGAGCTCTCCATTTTCCTGAATTATTAACCCAAGATATAAAACGTGTTGTTTTTTTTGTACTCCTTGATATGCCTTCTCCATATCAAGCATAATGATATGGCAGATTGTGGGAGAGGTTCTAATGCTTCTAATATTTGGAAAGCTATTACCTTTTGCAGGCCTTTCTTATCTAGAAACCTTAAATGGTTAGTTGGTAATGGGGAGCGTGTTTCTTTTGGCATCATAGGTGGCTAGAGGAGTATCCTTTAAGGTTAAGCTATCCAGAAGTTTTCTAGAGGGTAACGGATCAACATGCAAAAGTAGGGGATGTATTCCTAGAGAGCGGTGAAAATGTTGGGTAGAATGTGACCTTATCTTATGACCGAATTATTGGGACCACCTTTGACCAGTTATATGCTTTTTTAGTATCTTTGGATAAGGTCTACATCCCGTCAAATCTGGAAGATAATTTAATTTGGGATTTGGAGGCCGATGGGATTTACTTAGTAAAATCTTGTTACCAACTTTTATTCCACGATAGGTGGCGTTGGTCTTTTTCTGAAGTGTCTAACGTATCGAAGTGGCCCATCCCACACAAAATTCAGTTTTTCCTATCGTTATCCTCTCAAAACAAAGTTCTTATTATCGACAATCTGGTTAAGAGGGGTAAGATTTTGCCTAATGTCTTCTTGTTATGCAAGGAAGATGCAGAATCTGTCTCTCATTTGCTTCTTCATTATACCTTTGCTTCTTGGATTTGCGGCCATCTGTTTCTTATTCTTGGAGTTCATTGACCATGCTTCAAGATGTGTTAGGGGTGATCTCTGGACTGTCAATGCCGCACTTACCTAAAGTGGGCAAAGTAATCTGGAAGATTTTGAGAGGTGTAGTGGTGTGGGAAATTTGGAAAGAAAGGAATGATCGTACTTTTGAAAGGGTAAATCGGTTGAGTGAAAGAGTTATGGACGTAATTTTTCATTCTTTATGGTCGATCCTAGTAGTAACAAAGGAAGGAAATGGGATTTTGGAAATTTATGTAAGGCTGGATCTTCATAATCTGATGGCAATGAATGTGGTGAAAAGTTGACCTATTAGGTTTTGGTCTCCTCCGATGCAAGGCTCTTTCAAACTCAATTTTGATGGTAATTCGCTAGGGATTCCAAGGCCTGTAGGCATTGGGGTATTTGTAGGGATTGGAGAGGGAATGTTTTGTTTAGCTACGTTGGACCAGCGGGGATAGCCTCAGCCAACCAGCGGAGATCTTTTACAATGTCTAAAAATTGTCAAGAGTAGGACCTTGATTGGATGCTGCTTTGTGGAAGGGAATTCCTTAAATATTATCCAATAGTGTATGAAGGAGAGGCGTATTTCTTGGAAATTAGCTTTTATTTGGTCGCAAATCGTAGATCTTGCTGACTTCTTGTCTATTTCCTTTAATCATGTTTTTAGGGAAGCTAATTCCTTAGCTAATTATTTTGCTAAAATGGGCTCTTTTTTGCCAACTCTTACTATTTCTTATGATGTAATTACCTTTTGGTAGTTTTATCAATAAAATTTCTTAACATTGGTCAAAATAAAATAAAAATTCTTGAATGTTGTGGCACACTTTAATATATTAAATGTTACATCTAATGGCTAATAGTGATTGTGACTTGTACAAAAATAAATGATCTCATGGCATATAAATCCCAATTTTAAAATTGGGATTTAGATTTCAAAAAAATATAAATCCCAATTTTATATAATACATTATTGGAGTAGGGTGTGTGTTAAAAATCTTCTAGGAAGGAGTGTCTTGATAGTGGAAAATCCTCAATAGATCATTTGGATTTCGAGATGTAGGGATATAAAAAAAGATTTGTAAATCCTAAAAATAGTAAATCTTGTAACAGGTTACCTAGACCATTTATTTTCAAGATTTTTCAGTGTTCACATATCTGCTCAATCAATACTATTTTTGAAATTTTAAATTCTATAAATAAGATGAAAATAGATTCCCAAGTAACACCAAAACTGCATCTCCAATAAAAATTTCAAGGCGCACCTTACTACTATAGGATAAGGTGGACGCCTTATATAAACCTTGCCCATTAAACAGTAGTCTATATTTTTGGGCACTTGAGGGTGGTGTCAAAAAATTTTAAGTTTGTTTATATTTTATTTTTCCCTTAAGGTCCTAACTAACCAAAATACAAAAAACCCTAAGAGTATGGGTATTTTGTAAATCCAACTTATGAAATGGTTTGAATGCAAAAGAAACACTATAGTGTTTGAGCCAGCTCGACAGTGAGTTGGGTGCTTCGCCCCAGTTAAATGTTGTACTTTCAAAATCACAAAATATATAACTTTTGTGTTTGAGAAGTTCAAATATTGCACTTTTGAACTACCCAAACACTTGATTTGATTTTAGAGAATCAGACCGGTGGATAAACAATACTAAAAAATTTTGGACTCCACCGTAAAATGTCTAAAATTATTGATTATTCTTAATTCTGAAGGTAATTTTAGTCATACATATTTTTTAAAGAATAAGATGCACTTTTAAATTGAGAAAAGTGTAATGTGCATAAGGGGATGCAGGTCCATATATGCATCCCTTTGACGCAGCAATCATTCATCTCAAAGATGGATGGTTGGTAATGTTGGTCCCTCCAAATACTAAAATGGTGAGTATCAAATTAACATAAAAAGATACCAATTTTAAATTGCATAAAATTATTTGTTTCTTTACATTCATATTCATTAAGGTGGAGATTGTCCACCTCTAAATTTTTGGATCCGAAATCCATCTCCACGATGAATTGTAGAGGGAAGACTAATTTAATAGACGAGTCAATGGACTCATAGAAACGTTGTCCATTGAATTGTTATCCGAAAAATGTAATTTTAGCATTGTGGGTGGCATCTCCAACAGTGGTTTAAAATAAGAAAAACCTTAAACCGAATTGTCAAGATAATACGGCACGACGTATACTCTTTCTAGAGCTTCCACTCCAATTTTTGAAATAGATAACTGAAGTATTCAAGATGATATATTTGAGGGTTTTCTCGCACCAAACTATTTACACAGTTTTTAGGTACATCTTTGCTTTTTACTTTCATATTTTACTATGAAGCCTAGGCCTAATGTAAACTTTCTCCTTTTAACTTTCTCCTTTTGTGATGTGTACATAGGTTATCATTTAAGAGATGTGGGGTTCATATAGCCTAGAATATTTGCACCTTGTAGAGACACGGTTATAATTTTCATTAAAAATAAAATAAAATAACCTTTTTTTAAAACTAAATCTCCTTTCCAAGATCTAATCCTAAGCACTCTTTCAGCTGCAGATTACATCTAAAATTACTCAGCCACATCGGACCCAATCTTGGAGGGGTCATCATCATTTTAGTTTTTTTTCAATTAATTGGGGTTGACTGCATGAATCATAACTCTCCATTCTACTCTATTAAAGGCCACATCCTCAGTGAGGTCATAAGTCTTCATATCTTTTTGGACTACTTCCAACCACATCTTTTTGGATCTACCCCTTGTCCTTTGCAGCCTTTCCACTTGAACTAATTCGCACCTCTTAATATGTGTTGTATTTGGTCGACGCCACATATGGCCAGCCCACATACTCTCTCTCATTTTATCCCCTATTGGTGCCACACTTAAATTCTCTCTAATAGATTCATTACAAATTCTATCCCTTCTTATCTTGCCACTCATCCATCTCAATATTCTCATCTCTGCTACACTCAATCTATGAGTATATTGTTTTCTTTTTCGCCCAACATTATGTCCCATGGAGCAAAGCTGGTCTCACCGCTATCCTATAGAACTTGCCCTTCAGCCTTATTGGTATGCGGCGATCACATAAAATTCCAGTTGCACGTCCCCTCTTCGTCCATCCAGCTCTAATTATGTGTGCGACATCTTCCTTGAGCTCTCCATTTTCCTGAATTATTAACCCAAGATATAAAACGTGTTGTTTTTTTTGTACTCCTTGATCGTTGATCTTAACTACTTCATCATTTCTACTCTTATTATTACTAAATTTGCACTCCATATACTCTGTCTTAGTCGACTAATTTTAAAGCTTTTGGATTTTAGAGCATCCGTACAATGTTCTAACTTTGTTGATGTTGTTTCGAGTCTAATCAATCAAAACTATCATTTGCGAATAATATGCACCACGATATCTCATCCTGAGGTGCCTAGTTAAGTCGTTCATAACTAAAACAAAGAGGTACGAGCTCAATGTTGATCCTTGACGTAGACCTATTGCCCCACGCATCTTTCTACTAGTTGTTCGTACAGTAGTAATCGCCCCATCGTACATATCTCTCACCAAGTTGATGTAGTATCTAGATATGCATTTTTTTTCCAACACCCGCCGAATCAAATCTCGAGGTACTCTATCATAAGCTTTCTCTAGATCAATAAAGACCATGTGGAGGTCTTTTCCCTTCTGCCTAAACTTCTCAATCAATTGCCTAAGTAGCAAAATAGCATAAGTTGTCGTCCTTCCTGGGATAAAACCAAATTGGTTTTCAGATACACTCGTTTTATGCTTGAGTCGTTGCTTAATGACTCTTTGCCTGAGCTTCATAATATGACTCATAAGCTTGATCCCTTGATAGTTTGCACAATTTTATACGTCTCCTTTGTTCTTGTAAATAAGTACCACAATACTTTTTCTCCATTGTCGTGTATTTTTATTGTTCTCAATACCTGATTGATCAGCTTTGTCAACCAGTCAATGTCAATTTGCCCTATGCACTTCCAAACCTCTATCGCGATACCATCTGGTCTTAAAGCATTTCCTATCTTCATCATTTTCAAAGTTTCTTTCACTTCTGACGTCTTAATCCTACAAATGTACCTATGACCTCTGTCGTCAATTGTACTAACAGTCCCTTCTACCACTACATTCTCATTTTGTTCATCATTTAATATTTTTTTAAAATAGACTTTTCACCTTTCGTTGACTTTATTATCTTTTACCAAGACCCTTTGATCCACACTCGTAATGTATTTAATATGGTTTAGATCCCTACACTTTCTCTCTCTTATATTTGCTAATTTGAAGATATTTTTTTCACCTTCTCTTGTTCCTAGTTTACTGTGAAATTATCATATGCCTTAAGTTTAGATTTACTTACTATTTGTTTAGCATTTTTCTTATCATTTTTATATTCTTCTAAGTTTTGACCTTTTTTATGACACTGTCAAGTTTTATAACATGATCATTTTTCACTAATGGCTTTCTAAACCTCATCATTCTACCACCAAGTTTCCTTATCGAGGTTTGCTTTTCCTCTAGAATCTCCTAAAACTTATTTTTCCACTTTCTTGATACGTTTAGCCATCTCATTCCATATTACATTGACATCATATTCAAAGTTCCATTTTCTTTCTTCCACAAATTTATCCATAAATAAATCGATTTTTTGAATTTTTAAATTCCACCACCTAGTTCTTGGATGCCAATTACTTCCACCTCTTCTCGTCCATGTCTTTATGCAAACATCCATGACCATGAGACTAATTTGGGTAGTCAAACTCTGTCCTGGGATAACCTTGCAATCTTTACTTATGGTCGATCTACCTTTTTATCTAGGAAGAGGTATATCTGGCTTTTATGTATTCCACTTTTGTAGGTTATTAAATGTTCGTCTCGCTTTTTAAAGTAAGTGTTTGCTATTGCTAAGTCGTAGGCCATAGCAAAATTTAGAATAGTCTCACCTATCTCTTTTTTTTTTCCCAAACCCATATATCCCATTGTACCCCTTCATATCCTCTGCTATCCTTCCTTACATGACCATTTAGGTCCCAAACTAAAAAGGTCCTCTCTCCATTTGGTATGTCTATCATCTAATCCTACTTGTGGTACATAAGCGCTAATTACGTTAATTATCTCTTCTCCTAATACACGCTTAATTAATAAGAGCCTATCACATATTCTTTTGACATTAACTACTTTATCATTTAAATCTTTATTTACTATTATGCCTACACCATTGCTATTATTATCATTTTCTGTAAACCATAGTTTATACCTATCTATTTTTTTAGTTTTTTCTCCTTTCCATTTAGTTTCTTATAGACAAGCTATGTTTACTCTCCTTCATCTTATTGTATCCACTAACTCCATACTCTTACCTATAAGCGCTCCTACATTCCATGTGGCTAAACGAATCCTATTCTCTTGGACTAACTTCTTTACCTGCACTGGTCCAGAGTGTCGCGGGAACCCTTGCTTATTTTTCACCGCAACGGGGGCGGCGTTGTGGTGTGTCATTTCTGGGGAACGCCCTAGCTACCCCTTGTTCATTTCCCATTATACTCGGGTTCTGGTTCAATGCGTCGTTTTCAGGGAACGCCCTAGCATAAGCATATATTATAAGTTTATCAGGATTCATGATAGGTTTTGGCAAAATTTTATGTTGGTTGCCTACCTAACACAACCATGCCCCTTTACCAGCATGGGATGGGTTAAGGGAAAGTTTTCAGTCATCACCCTTCTTAGACCTTGGAGGGGTATTTACCATGAAATAGGGCCTCCCATGGAATCTCCTTTTAGATCTGGGGTTCAACATGCCCCCATGGCCGGTGTGAGACACTGTTTTCCATAAGTTAAAAATTCAAAACAGTGTCCAGACCATAGATAGGAAGTCGGGGAGTAATAAAATATCACCAGACCAAAACATCGGTAATAAATCAATTTTATTTCAAAAAGTCAGAGGAAAAAATCAGGTAAAAAATGTAGATAGCCAAAAAATAAAGTAAGTTATAGAATCGTGAATATGACGAATTGGGTTCAAAAAAATATATCAAATATATTAGACATATAAAGATGGCACAATATAGGATTCTGATTTGCAATTAGTGTACAGATATATTGAAGCCATAAAACAATAATTTTATAACCTTAATAGTGTCATTAGAGTAGTACTTGACAATATTTTGTTGAAACTTTCAATAAATCCAGGAACAATGCATACTTTGTTGTAACAACAAAAAACATATTGTAAATTTGTTTTTTGAAACTTTCAATAAATCCAACAATAATGCTTACTCTGTTGTCACAACACAAAACATATCGTAGCTTTATTGCGAGCATAAAAGAAACAACAATAATATTAAACAAAAGGACTAATTAGCAAATAACAAGAGCGATGAACCAAGGTATAGGATTATATTTCAAAGAAAAAAAAACAAAAAAAACCCTCAATATAGGATTGCTTTTAATCAAAAGAAAACACAAAGACCCACATATGTAGAATGGTGATCCATTCAAAATGCTATACTGTATTCACCAATAAAATAATAAAAGCTAAAATATGAAACAACAAAATACTTAAGCAAATTCGAATCTCTCACTAAATTCCAAACTATCTAAATCTTTAGTATCATATAAACTCCCTTTTGCTCTTTATAAGAACGTTATGGGTTAAAAGAAAAAAAAAAAAAAAATAATTGGGTTTCTATTTTTCTAATTCTACCTATTATTTTGAGATATATAATTGTTTTTTATTACTTTTTTGGGGGAGAATAGATTGGTTGCATTAATTTTGTACAAAAAACCAAGAATCTTAATTTACCTTCACTATTAATGTCCTTATCTTTAAATCAAAATTCAATAATAAGTGAATTAAGAAATAAAGTTATAGGGAGGAAGTTCTTTTGAAATGTTTTTTTGAAAAAAGATAAAATACAGATTTATATATCGGTTCCATTAAAAAAATGATTTTTTGAAGATATTTTCAACAACTTAGAGTTCTTAATGGATTTCAAATTTTCAAAAAATCAACTTAGAGTTCTTAATGGATTTTAAGACTAGTCTACAAGGAGACCCTACAACTCAAAGTATTCGATCATACTGCTGACCAACATGTCTCCTATGAAATGAGCTCATGATTGGCCTATCAAAACAAGCCAAGACATATAATAAAGCCTATACAGGATTAATACACAATCTAAAGCCTATATATACCAATGCCTAGAGCCTTAAGGATTCAGACCTTTTAGTCATAGCTTAGATCTTCAAGTCTTAGAAGCACTTAATCCTTAGAAATTAGACCAAAATATGTCCAAAAATTCCAAATAGATTACAAAAGATTTTGAAACCCTACATAGAGATACTCCTCGAAATTCAGGCTAAGAAAATTCCTAAAAACCTTGATTCAGAGTTTAAAGGACCACACAAACCATACTAAACCATAAGCAACTAAGACCCAATATTATTGCTCCAAACCTGCTCAAAACCTAACCTAAGTTGAATTAGTCCCCGAGAGCTTTCCAACAGACAAAGAATTAATCAAATCGGATCTACGGTTAAAAATATCAAGAAAATAATAATTTAGTCCCAGTGAAGCCCAAGTAATGGGCCTTGTGGCAGGCTGTGTTGTGGTTCAACGGGCCCCAATGCCGCCTGATGATGCAGTAGGCACTTTTTTTAATTTGATAAAGCTAAAAGATCAAGATAAATTCGAAAACATTTGAAACAAATCCCAAAAAAAAAAAAAAAAAATCACCCATTGAAACTTATAAACACCCCCTCAAGAACTAAAAAAGAAACATCATAAATCCCATAAAAATCATTAGAAAATAAGACAGAACTCCGAAATTAGGTTAATTAGCCAAAAAATACCCAAAATTTGGAAAAAGCCCTAGAAAGTTCTCTAAAAATTAGAAAAAATACCAAAAATCTCAAAAAAAATCCAAAACTTCGGATTTAATGTTAGGAGCCCTAAAAAATTCGGAAAACAAAAAACCCAAAAAACCCTAAAAATATCAAAAAATCCCAAAATTTGGATTTAGTCTTAGGAACCCCAAAAACCTTAGAAAAATAAAGAAAATCCTTCTTAAGCCCTCAGAAAAGCCTAGGTAGACGCTATCTAAAATTTTAAAGCTTTTTTCGCCTGCCTTAGGAAACCTAAATCTAGGTCAATGAACATTTGATTTACTAATTCTAAAACGGAGATGGTGACACAAATTAGAAGAGTGGCCCGATCTAAGCACGAAACTTTGATTTTGTCTTATAGAACTAAGTATATATTTTTATATTTAATTTAATTTTCTATCTTCATTTAATTTTCTGTTTTAGGTCATTTAATATTTTTGAAGTTATTTTATGAAAATATTTAATTAAATTTAAAAGCAATTTTAAGTCAAAATATGGATTAGGAGCTAGAGTGGATCTAGAAAAAGACCAGATCGGTATAGATTTGGGACTTTTCTGAGATCATAATTCAAGTGACCCCACTTTCTCTACATTTTCATTTTTAACTCAATTCTTGTAAATATTTGAGTAGATATCATGCTAGATATCGGCACAGATCGAAGAATAAGCAGTTTAGCGCCCACTATGGAGCCCTTGAAATTAAGATCTGTATTTTATACTTTAAAAGCTTCTTCTTTTTTCTCATATTTATTTTTCAGCAAAAATAAAAAATAAAAAATAAATAAAAAGAAGAAAACAAGATAGATTTGAAAATATTTCTTTTTATTAGATTCTATCTTTTACTTTTAGATCTTATCTTCTTTCTTGTTTTTTCTCTCCATAAAAATTTTAGGATCTGTTTTCACTTAATCCTTATGATCTTTAGATATTTTTGGATCAATCTCAATCATCTTTTAGATCAATCTTTATCGTCTTTTTTTGGATCATCTTCTTTTCGCTCCATTTTGATCATATTTATCTTTAGATCTTCTTTTATATTCATCTTTTAGATCTATCTTTTTTAAATCAATCTTTAGATCATCTTTATCATCTTTGGTTTTTTAGATCAATCTTGATCATCTGTTATATCATCTTTTTATATCTTCTTTCATTCATATTTATCATCTTTTGATCATCTTTTTCTTCTTTTGATCATCTTTATATTCTTTAGAACATTATTTATCATCTTTATATTCTTTAGAGCATTCTTTACCATGTTTTAAATCATCTGATCTTCCTTAGAAACATCTTTATCTTCTTTAGAAGCAGTTTTATCTTCTTTAGAAGCAATTTTATCTTCTTTAAAAGCATCTTTATCTTCTTTAAAGGCATCTTTTGTCTTCTTTAAAAATATATTTTATCTTCTAGATGTATATTTTTCTCATCTAGAAGCATATTTATCTTCTTTAGAACATTCTTTTTCTACTTTAGAACATATTTTTCTTCTTTAGAAACATTGTTTATCTTCTTTTGATTATCACTTTGTTCTTTAGGTGAATCTTTAGAAGCATCTTATCTTAGTTGTGAAAGACATCTTTATCTTTTGTCTTAAATTAAAAAAAAAAAACACAAAGAGAGATAGAAAATTCAAAAAAGATTTTCGTTGAATAATTTTTTAGTCATGTCTGTAGTTCATGGTGACTTAGATATTGAGTCTACAACGTAATCTAGGCCTTCTAGGATGACTAGACCGGCATGACCTTATGGCTCAATTCCCGAGATCTAACCTATCTCAGGTCCGTCAATATTGACTTTCAATGGGTCAATAATCTCATACCTAGAGCTAAGCCTAGCTAGCCCATTTGTAGTTCAGCAAGTCAGCATAGCTTGAGCTACTCAAAACTTGATCATTCCTGAAGATCCAACACCTTTGTAAGAGTTAAAAGAAAACGAACCTTTAGAAATTCTAAGGGGACCACTTGGCTACTCTCACAAGTTTCCCTAGAAAACCTGCTTATTTGGGATGAAGAACTAGATATTGAAGATCAAATCACATTCTTCCCTCAAAAGAAAAAATCCCAATAAAAAGCTAAGGATATGGGCATGACTCTACTACTAGAGGCACCCCACATTCAAGAAGAAAAAGATCCAACAGGGGTAGTCCCATCTACCAGCTTGATAGGGATCCCCTCATCTAAAAAAAATGTTGTGAAGATTGTCTCATTCAACATGTTAAGATGGACATTCTCTAGTGAAGAATATCCTATAGGGGCAGTTCCACCAAGCTAGTTGAAAGGAGCACTCTCACTTGATAATGATGATATAGTCGAGCAATTGGTGAGGCACACGCCTTATCCCATGACTCCCAATATACCTCAAGTCCATCAACTCCTAAAGTACAACATGAGTATGCAAATGAAAAAGATTACTGAAAAGGCGTTGGGTGATCACTTACTCCTCCTTCTCAAATATGCCAAGTGGGACGTCCATGCTCTACGTAGGCATCCTACTCCATGGCATTGACAGCCTAAGGAGTCTAAAAACAGAAAAAAAAAAAAAAAAAATAAGAAAATAGCTTAGCAAACCAAACAAGAGATCAAAGGACAAGGAAGCTAAGAGTGACTCTGAATTTGAAGATCAATGCTCTAGTGAATGATTCAAGGAGAAAAGACTCAATAACAATTCCGCTACTTTTATCAAAGAAGGGGCAATTGTTGAGGCCCACGCCTTATCCCATGACTCCCAACATACCTCAAGGTCATCAACTGCTAAAGAACAACATGAGGTTGCAGATAAAAAAAATTACTGGAAAGGCATAGCATGATCACTTACTCCTCCCTCTCAATTATGCCAAGTGGGGCATCCATGTACTACTTAGGCATCCTACTCCATGGCATAGACAACCTAAAGAGTCTAAAAATAGAAAAATTAAAAAAGGATAAGAAAATAGCTTAGCAAACCAAATAAGAGATCGAAAGACTAAGAAGCTATGAGTGGCTTTGAATTTGAAGATCAATGTTCTAGTGAAGTGATTCAAGGAGGAAAGACTCAATAATAATTCAACAACCTTTGTTGAAGAAGTATTGGATACGAACCAAGGGCAAGGAAAATCCAAAGGTAACCAATATTAGAATCTCCCTGCCACCTAGAAGGAAGGATGATAGCGTTCTCATGTACTTTTAGGACGAAGTGCCACTAGAAGGAAAAACACCATTGACTCTTCTTCTCCTCCTCTTTTTTCATCTTTCTTCAAAAAGTAAATTAAAAAAAAAACCGCCAGGATGAAAAACCGAAAAGAATCCCAAGTATTGGAAAAAAAGCCACCAGCCTAAACACATAAAGGGGACCTTGAGGATGAAAAAAAATAGAGAAAAGAAATTCGCAAGGCAAAAAATCCGAAAGGACCCCAAGCGTTGGAAAAAATGCCACCGGGATGAAAACCTAAAAGGGACTTAGGGCGACAAAAGAAAAAAAAATAGAATTTTTTTTATCTTTTCCTCTCTTCTCCAATATGTTTAGGAATTATTCTCTTCTCAAGTTAGAATGGTGTCAGAAAGCAAAGTAAATTAAATGCACCAGTTCAAGTAAACTTGAAGAGCCTTGATTATTTGAACTTCAAAAGAGTAGTAGTGGATGAACAAAATTGAAAGTCAAAAGATATATCCTGATCACTATGGGGCAGCATCCTATATTATCCAAGACAAAGGTTTGCTCGGAAAATAAGAGAAATTCTACCTTGAATTGTGAAATAAAAGCCAAGATTGGAAGATGATAAAGTACTTGATGATTAGTCATTTTGAAAGTCCCAATTAGAAGCTCGGCAAACTCATGTTAAAAAAAGAAAAAAAAATAAAGAAAAGGGAAAAGCAAAAAAAAGAAGAAGAAAGACAACTCCATGGTAACATGATCCTAAACTACTTACCAGACCTATTTTTCAAAATTCCCTCCCTCTTTAAAACTTCCCCTATGTGTTTCATGAAGTTTTCAAAAACCTTAATTTCTTTGGTTAAAATTGTAGCACGAAACTCTGTTTCTGTTTCAAAAATTTTATCTATCTTCAAAACCTTGTAAAATATTTTCAAAAAATGAAGGAATTATATGGAGGCTTGGATATGATGTTTTCGCTGCCACCAAATCCTGGATTGTCATGCTTGTAAAACCTTAGGAAAATAGAGACCAACCCATAGGTTCCCAAACCAAAAAGCCTAAACCTGTAGACCACAAGAATCAGAACCGAAGGCAAACAAGAAGTCCAATTACCTAGGATTTCATCCCATCGTTTTTTTAAAATCAAACTCCCATTCTATTGGAGAACTAGACAAAAAAAAAAGGTCTTAAAGTTGTAGATGACTATACTGACAACTTTTCAGGTAGCATTGGGGTGACTACAACAAGGAGTGTCACCGACTCAAAGATATCGTGGTTCCTGTTGACTGTCACTTCGGATCCAGATTATCGAAGACCCCTCAATCGCATTGACTCAAAGATAACAATGCCGGTTAGATTTCTTACGTATCAAAAGTATCCCCAAAGGGTACTGGTTAATCAAAAGAATGATCCCTCGGGAAAACGCTTTCTTCCCACCATGTCTCAAGTGTTCACTTCTTTTTTATGCACTTGGTGCCCTAGGTGAATGCCAAAGAGGGGCAACTGTACACACCTGCTCAAAATTCTTGCTAAAGGAATTCATAAAAACCTAATTCTGAGTCTAAAAGACCACACAAATTTTAGTAGACCATAGGTAACATAGACCTAATATAATCGACCTAAATTACCCAAAAACCTATTCTAAGTTGAAGTAGACCTCGTGAGCTTTCCAATGGTAAAAATATCACCTAGTTCGGACCTACAGTTAAAAAGATCGAAAAAATGACGATTTGGTCCCTATAGGACCCAAGTGTCGAGCCTTGGGGCTGGCTGTATCGCGGCTTGACGGGCTAAAACGTAGCTTGATGATGCAACAAACGTGTTTTTTCTTATTTGATAAAGCCAAAAGATAATGATAAATAAAAAAACACAAAAAGAAATCTAAAAAATAAAAAAAAATCACCAATTGAAACCTATAAATAACCCCCCCCCCCCCCCCCCCCAAGAACCAAAAACCAGACATCAGAAATCCCATATGAATCATTAAAAAATAGAACACAACTCCTGAAAATAAGGAAAATTAACCCAAAAATACCCACAATTAGGAAGAAGCTTGAGAAAATTCCTAGAAAAAAAAAAAAAAAATCTATATAAAATCCCCAAATATCTCAGAAAATCCTAAAATTTAGATTTAATCTTAAAAGCCCCCAAAACCTTAAAAAACTAATAAAAATTTAGCATCATAAACCTTCAGAAAAGCTTAGGTAAACCCTATCTAAAATTCGTAAGATTTTCTCTTGCCATAAGAACCCTAGATCTAGGTCAAGGAACCTTAGATCTACCAATTGCAGCCAGTATAAGACATTCAAGTGAGGAGATAAGGCATAAAAAAAAAAGATGGTTGTGCAAATCAGAAGAACGACTTGTTCCATGCCTGAAATTCTAGGTTTCGAGTCTGTAGAGCTGAGTATTTATTTGTTTGTTTAATTACTTTTCTTTCTTCATTTAATTTTCTATTTTATTTCATTCATTTTTAGAAATTAATTTATTATTAGATTTAATTAAATTTAGAAGTATTTTTAACTAAAAATACCGATTTGGAGCTGATACTGTCAGTAGATTCAGAAAAAGACAGGATATGTATAAATCTGAGATTTTTTTGTGCCCATAATTTAGGCGACCCCACTTTCTCTATATTTTCAAATTTAACTCAGTTCTAGTCAAACTTTGAACAGATTTCATTCCAAAAATCGACATAAATCGAAACATAAATACCTAAAAACCTAGAAATTAGAAAGACCATTAAAACCAACTCCTTTTTTTATTATGGCCTTTTTTGAGTTGGAACCCCTAGTTGTTGTACATGAGGCATTAACTCGCAGGGTCATCCTCGGTAGTCGAGTATTGGTAAGCCCGGATGATAAGAGGGAGGACATTGATGCTTGGGTGCCATGTGTTGTGTTAGGATTCATGGGTTCAGGCCCTGACTCCGCCAACTGCCCCTACTTTATTATCTTCTATCATGGGAACTTGTGTGCCATTAGGCGGATATTCTTGATCGTGAGATGCCCCAGTTAATGGCATTGCATCCCTGTCTCTGTTTATTTATAAGGATTCTTCTTATTTTATTTCTTCATCTCATATACCTGGGTCCTCTAGAACATACAGTGAAGTTGGCACCCGCAAGATTTCTAAGATGTCCTCTTGATATTCCTAAGAGGATGAAGAGAATGAGTTATGTATTGAAAATAATGGGTGAGAATGGAGAGATTGAGTTTTGTATTGAAAATAATGGATGGACTTGGCTCCTCTAACTATTGCTTATCATCAACTGCAGGGACGACTAGGTCCCCTTATGAGTTAGTGTCTTCGGTCTTTACTGGTATGGCCATAGTAATTTCCTTTCCCTTGAAGGGTAATGTTGTGTGGGTTAGTGAAGATGCCTACCTCTTGGTTAGGGGTGGAAGTAGGGTAGGTATCCCGTTTGATATTTATGACATTATAATTTGGTTAAGCGATTGCATACAATGAGATCATTCATCTTTGGTATAGGGAGGTCATAATTACTTATAACTATCCGATGTGAAATTTGAGAGCTTGGGTGTGTCATAAAGTTCGAGAATTTTTTTAAAAAATTTGAATTTGGTCAATGAAATAGATGTAGCCACCCAATTTCACATCCAACGATCAAAATTAATTGTGACCGCCTTATACTACTAGGTGATGCTTGTCGTGACTATTTTTGTTGTTACCACGGTGTATCCAATATTTGATTTTCATTGGAGCAAGCCGTGTGCCCATTTTCCAGCTCGTAAAGTGAGACTCTCTCAAGCAAGAAGTCAAAATAGTAGGGTATGCAGCAGTTTGTAAAAAAAAAAAAGGTTTTTTATATTCCAGGTAGGCATCTTCTGGAATAATACTGATCCCGCAAATTGTTACCCAAAATTGTGTTAGGAAATATAATTTTAGCTTCTTATTTAAAAATAAATAAAAATATAATTTTAGATTGAAGAGAAGGCTTCAGTTTTTTTATTTAAAAATAAACAGAAATGTAAATTTATCATTTTTTTAAAAACTTATATGTATATATATAAAATAAATTTTTAAAATAATTTTATTAAAAAAATTATTACTACTCATATATTATGAGCTTGCGAAAGAAGAGGCTTGAAGACCTAAAGGATTGAAGGGTGAAGTAGATGGTAAAATGGGTTAAGAACTAAAAACCTAATAGTTTTAACTTTCTAATTTTAAATTTTTATTTTTAAAAAATTAAAATGGTTAAAATCATATTATGTTAATAATGCTACCGATTTTTTTTTTAATACCCTCATAACTTCAAAAAATCACATGTTTACTCCTATTGATAAATGTGCAAGTTTCTGCTGAATCAACTTGAATATGGCCGAAGCGATCAAATTAGGATGAATTATTAGTTTTTTTTTTTGGTAGGGAGGGAAAAATCCAAGGCTCAGCCAAAGCCTTCAGGGCCACTTCGGTCAGCTTTGGGACTGCTTCGGGCTGATACGGCCAAAGCAAAAAAATATCTATATAAATTTTTTTTTTAAAAAATTTTTATTTTTATTATTTTTATATATATTTATATATAAATATTTAATTTATTTTATTAAATTAAAAAAGCAAATTCCTCTCTTGAATCGGCCAAAATACCGCATTGCTCAACGTCATTGGGACAAAGAAAGACAAAACATACGGTACAGGCATATATACATCCCAATACCAAAATAATTTTTTGGACTACATTATAGCCGCCCTGAAACCAAGGTTTCAAGAAAACAGCTCCCCATTGCAACAGTTACATAATATTCTAACATGCATATATACATCCCAATACCAAATAATTCTTTTGAAAACTTTATAGCCACCCTAAATACAAGGTTTTAACAAAGGGAAAAGTTTATATAAGGTTGTAACCTTAAAATGTAGAATTATGGACGCAACTTAAAATTCCATCAAAAAAAGTTGTTTTAATATTGAAAAACCCTCTAATTGATCATCTTAACGTCGAGATGTATAACTATGAAAAAAGAAAGATATTGAGTCCCAAAAATGATGCATCTTACAACACATTTTCTTAACCGTCCATGTTCAAGATTTTCATATTTTTATAGATCTAATTAATTTTAATCATTTTTAGAGTTTAAAATTTTATAATTACATATGAAAATAGATTTTGAGATAATCTTAAGAATATTTTTACATCAAAATTATGTGCTATGATAAAATTTGGAGGCGCGCCTTAAATGGATTGTTTAAGGTTGCAACCTTATGGAAACTACACCCTTTAAAAAAACACAGCTCCCCACTGCAATGGTTACATGATACTCCAAAATTCCCTGCTATTCTCATTGTGCCTTTCTAATAAGGACAAAGTTTATATTAGGATGTAACTTCATAATGTAGAGCTTCATCGGAAAAGGTAGTTTTAATGTTGAAAATCCTTTGATTGATCATTTTAACATCAAGATGTATGAACATGAAAAATAAAAAGATTTTAAGTCTCAGCAATAGTGCATTTTACAACATATTATCTACACCGTCCATTTTCAAGATTTCCATATGTTTATAGATCTACTTGATTTTAACTATTTTTTAAATTTAAAATTTTATAATTAGATATAAAAATAGATTTTGAGATAATCCTAAGAACATTTTACATCAAAATTATATACCATGATAAAATTTGAAGGTGCACCTTACCTCTACAGCTACAGATGCATCCATATGCCAACTGTACCTTTTTAATAAAATCAATTTTTTTCTGTCATAGAATTAACCAATTTAAACATATCTGTGAGATTAGTAATTTGTTTTATTACCAATATGTTAATTGGTACAAATATTATAAGAGAAATGATCCTATAGGACCCTCTCCCATCCATGTGTGTAGGACCCAAAGGATCACAATTAAATTTGGCATGAATATCTAAAAAAGTCAAGTCCCATATCCGTGTGATAATTTTTTTAAAGATCCGTGTCAAATTTAATAGTGATCATTTGGGGTCCTACACACATGAGTGAGGGAGGGTCCTATAGGATCATTACTCATATTATAATATGAAATCTTAAATAAAAAAATATCACTTGGCCTCTCTCTTTCTACTATATAATTAAAGGAAAAAGTTTATATAAACTTGCAAGCTTGAAATGTAGAATTACATATGCACCTCAAATTTAGTATTTAAAACACCTCTAATTTGTCATCTTGAGATTGAGATTTGATGATAATTTGTCATCTTGAAAATAGATTTGATGATAATTCTAAGATTGTTGTACACCAAATATGATAAAATTTAGAGGTGGGCCTTAATTGGATTGTTTAAAGTTGCAATGTTATAGAAACCCCACCCATAATTAAATATTTTATAAGCTTAGCAAAATAAGTTAATTATTTATGTTATATTTAAATTAACATATAAATTAATGCAACAAATTAAGTAACCTAGAAAAGATATTATTATGATCATACTTCAATTACAAATATATTTATTAATTTTGAACTATACTAATTAATAAATTTCATAAATACAATTAGGATTTTTTTAATATTAGTAAATAATTGAAGAATTATAAGATAATCATAATGTTCAATTAACATTTTATTTATTTTTGTGACTATTATAATATTAATATAATTACTATCATTCATAGACACATACTCGCTATATTTACACTATCAACCAAAAATATCTCAAAATAAGATGATATAGAGCGAATAGATAAGGGTAAGCTTTCGATGCTTCCCCTATAACATAAAACTTATATACTTCTCCTTATCCAATCGTCCATTCTGAATGGAGGGCTAAGATTATCCCAATCACGATGTCATGTCTCTACACTATATTACTTTTAATTTTTTCTATAAACTATTTTGACACCAAATTTTGTACGTCCAATCCTCTATTCAACTTGCACTAGTGAAAACTATAAAAAAAATATTTTCAACAAAATAAATAGATCAAAATACCCTTGAAATATTTAAAGGGTATTTTGGTCATTATAATTTATCGAAAAATTATTTTTAATAGTTTTTTATAGGTGTGCCCCAATGAGAAAATGGCATGAAACATATTTCATATTCATACAATTTGTATAAAAAAATTATAAAAATAAAATACTTTGAGACGTCGGATCTAAGATCAAATGGTGAGTGGCTCTGAAAATTGAACGGCTGGACGATAGGGGAAGCATAGATCTTCTATGCTATAGGGGAAGTATAGAAAATTTTCCCAATAGTTAGTTATATATTTATTATTGAAGAGAGATTTATACTTATAGGAATATATATCTAATTATACTTATAGGTGTTAATGTTTTTATTATATTCAAATATTATTATGTTCAATTGTATAAGTAATATAATGTTCAAAAAATTCCTATTCTATGCCTAAATTATTATTGTATTATGCATAATTAATTCAAGTCCTTTATGATTTAATTTATAAATATTTAATATATGATTATTAACATAATTTTTTGAAATGTTAACTTTATGAATATCTTTACAAATACAATAATATGTTTAATTAATGATCAATCATTGGGGGGAATAAATATGTAAATGGCATATATAGGGGAGAAATATAGAAAGAGAGAGACGTGGATTTGAGGGGGAGATGGTGAGCATTAATTGTGAGAGAGAAATTTCGAGAGAGTCAAGGATCAATATCATATAAATCAAGAGGAGAAAATTTAAAAATGAAAAAAAAGACACTTATCAAAATAATAAAAGGGGGCCTCCTCTCGTTTAATATATAATAGATAAATACTAGTCAAGACCTTGTCCGTAAGTTTTTTTTATTTTCCTGTAGTTCAATTGTGAGAGCTACATAGCATTGAGGCACCACTTACATAACATAGTTATCGAGGTGTGCTTACCTGGCCCGAAGCCCGGTGAGGACCTTATTGAGACGGCATGAGCTCGGCCCGGTCCATTAAGAAGCCCTGTTTTAAGTTTTATTTTTTATTTTGCTGTTCTCATTTATATATATATATATATATATATATATATGGGAAACGTTTATATAGATCCGAGGCTTGAAACAATCAAATTAGAGCATACCTCAAAAGTTTCACTAGATGAGCTTGTTTTGATGCTCAAATAACCTCAAATTAACCATCTCGATATCAACATGCATGACTATTTGAAAAAATGGATTCCAGGTTTTAAAAATAGTGTATTTTGTAACACATTTTTTTACCGTCAATTTTCAATATTTTTTAGTTTTCAAAGATCTATTCATCTACGCTATTTTTGAAGCTTTAAAATTTATAAATAAGATGAAAATATATGCTAAGACGATCACAAAGATTTCCATTATTGAAATATATATATATATCTTCAAGCTTTTTTTCTTGTAAGCAAAAAAAAAAAAAAAAACATATGCTAAAATTTTTTTTTAGAAACTTTTCTTGGTTTTTAGAGAGAGAAAGAGAGATTTCTAGAGAGAGAAAAAAGAGATAATGGATTTCTAGAGAGAGAAAAAGATATTGGGTTTTTAAAGAGAAAATGAGTTTTTAAAAAGAGAAAGAAATATTGGGTTTCTAAAGAGATATTGTTAGATTGACTTTCAAGAGAGAGATTGGGTTTTTGGAGAGAGAAAGAAAGACTAGGTTTCTAGAGAGAGAGCGAATGAGAGATTGGGATGAGAGATTGAGTTTTTAGAGAGAAAATGGGTTTGTAGAGGAAGAAAAAATAGATTGGGTTTCTAGAGAGATAACGAGTTTTTAGAGACTGAATAAGAGATTGGTTTTCTAGAGAAAGAATGAGATATTGGGATTTTAAAGAGAAAAAGATATTAGATTTCTAGAGAGAGAATCAGTATTTAGAGAGAGATTGGATTTTTAGAGAGAGAGAATGGATTTTTAGATAAAGAATAGGACATTGGGTTTTGAGAGAGGGAATGGATCTTCATAAAGAGAAAAAGAAATAGTAGCTTTCTAGAGAGAGAATGGGTTTCAAGTTTTCTAAAAAATATTTTGCATCTATTTATTTTTATTTTGTTTTGGCTTACTACAAATAACAAAAGTTTGAAGGGAGAAGATTTTTTTTTTTTTTTAAAAAAAGGTCATGCTAAATGCCCTGCGCCGGGCTTTATTTGCGTCGGGCCTTATTGAGCCGGTCTGATACTTTTTCACACTTACCGGGCCATGTTGGCCCACTGGGACAAATTTTCGGGCCTTTTCCAACCGGGCCCGATAAGAAGTGATTGCTATAGTAGCCCGGACTGAAGCCCAATTTTGCATCACTGAACCAAGCACATTAGCCACTTGATAACAGGCCCATCCCAAAAGCCTGAGGCTTGGCCCCGTCCATTAACGGTCATAGGTGTGTTATATGTGATTAGGGGTGGCAATGGAACCAGAGCCGACCCTGGACCCGTTGGGTATACCCGACATGGGTCAGGGTATGGGTCCCACATTTGGGCCCGGAGGGTCGTGTCTGGGTCAAAAACCTCTAGTTGGACTCGACCCGTACCCGTAAACTCTTGAAGATAAAATCTTCAAGCTTTATTCATTGGGGTGTATTAAAGATTATATACAATCAGAACTCATAGTTATCTTTAGCAATTAAACGACAAATTGGACAGCCTGAAATCTAATAGCATGTGATTGTGACTTTGTTGCCAAATAATATAAGTATATGATGTTAAAAAATAGAAAAAAACAAAAAAACAAAAAAAAAAGCTTATGAGGGTTGCAATGGACGTGATGAGACCGGGGACCCAACGAGTATAGGTAGAGGTTAAACTTTTGGACCTTGGACCCGACAGATCGGGTCTGGATACAAAACCTGGAGGTCTGGCTTCGGGTCGAATCGGACCCAACCCTTTGCCACCCGTAGATGTGGGCAATGCTACTGGAGTTATATTCTAGCGGTTGCACTCGCCAAAGTAGAACATGCGTACTTCTTTCGAGCTTCATAGGCTAATCTATCTCCTTCAAAATTTGAACCTCGGAAAGTGGAAATTGAGGAACAAACCGAAGTCTATGACCCAATCATCCCAAACCATATATTTTTGGAGTGTCCGGTTAATGAGTGGTTGAGGGAAGTGGAGTCAACAGCAGTTGATGAAGAGCATTTGAAGAAATGTTAGGCCCCTTGGCAATAATAAAGAATGTTGACAAAACTCTAAAGCGATAGGTAGTAGGAGGTGAATAAGCATAGAAAAGAAAAAATTCCGAGCATATGGAGGGAGTTGTATGGACAAATTTCGAATGTTTTTTTGAATTTTGAGTCTTTTCGAGACTCTCAGGATCACCTCATTTAAAATTCAAGACAAAAATGATTGTGACTTCTTTATATAAAAAGTAAATGATGTTTTTGTACACTTTTTTGTACGAAAGGAAAGATGGTGGTTGTCTGTACTTCCCCTACTACATAGAACTTAGATATTTCCCCTTATTCGACTATCAATCTTGAATGGATGGCTAAGATTGTCTTAATTACAATGTCACGTCTCTATAGTATTTTATTTTTATATAAAACATTTTGACACCAAATTTTGGGCATCCAATCATCTACTAAACTTGCACTAGTACAAAATATAAATCAAATATTCTCAATAAAATAAAATATCCAAAATACCCTTGAAAGTTTAAAAAGATATTTTGGTCATTATATTTTATAAAAAAATATTTTTAATTTTTTTTATAAGTACGTCCCAATGAGAACATGACACATACAAAATTTAATGTTCATACATTTTATATAAAAAACATTAAAAATAAATTATTCTTAGGCACTACATATAAGATCAAACGGTGAGTGACTCACTTGATGAAAATTGGACGGCTTGATGGTAGGGGAAGCATAGATCTTTTATAATATAGGTGAAATATAAAAATCTTTTCTTTCATATAATATAGGTGATGACACAAGAAAGCGTGCGTCCAGGCCTCAAAAATAGGTGAGGGCGAGCGTGAGCAGTGGACTAGCCTTGTGGAGTTTAGGTTAGGAGCACTATATGGCATGTGAAAATCATATTGCAACCAATATAGAGAATATAATGAACATGGTTCCGCTGCTGAACCCTTAGGTCCCGTTTGGATATCTGGAAATATATATGTCTGTGAAATATATTATTAGTGTAATACATTATTGCGTAATACATTACATGCAAATGGATTGTTACTAGTAGTATTTAGATGCCACTTGAGAAATATATTGCTACTGTTTGGCTATGTTTGGAAAAAATATGGGACATGCATTATCATTATTTTACCAATACTTGCCTTTAAACTATCATATCTTTCTTTTTTGTCACAGCATGAAAAATCAAAGCATCACAAAGAGGATGAAAAATTAGAGCTCCACAAAGAAACAAGGGCACATAAGAGAGAGAAACCAAACTGATAAGAAACCAAAACAAGTAAAAAAGAAACCAAAAACACAAAAATCCATCATTTACAGATAATTTAACCCCCAAAAAGAGAAGAAAAAAATGGAGATAGAATCTCAAGTATAGGAAATGCGAAGGCCTTGTAGGTAATTGGAACCGAATTCATGGCGGTAACATGGGTTGCTCTAATGGCGGTGCAGAGAGAAAGAAAATGAACCAAATTCAATAGCAGAAGCAACATAAGCAAATTAACTTTAATGAGGATCATTACGTAACAGAGGCAACCTGTAGAGAGAGTAAATTGGTTCAATCTAGTGAGAGAAAACCAAAAAAGAGAAGGAGAAAACCAGCTAATGGGAGAAAAGATCCCCTCAAATTGAGGATCTAAATAAAGAAAAGCAACACAGAAAAGAGGATCAGAAGAAAGGTGTATCCCAAATTGATATTGAGATCTAGTCTTCATCTACTGAGGAGATCTCAGAAATCTTCTGCAACAACCCATCAATCCAAATCCTTTTTAGATTGATGAGAAAAATTAAAAACAGCACATAACGTTGACATAATAATATGAGAGCTAATGGCTTCAGATATGGGCTAGAACCCAAATTGGAGATAGAGAGATCTAGAAATGGATATGGCAGGAGTGTAGAAATGGATTTGCGCAAGATGTGCAAACACTTATAAGTGAAGTTTAGAGAGAGAAGGTAGAAATGGATGTGCGCAGGAGAATGTGCACAAGAGAGGGGGAGAATGACGGCAGATGAGATTTTTGTTTGGGCAAGAGACACGCATAGTTAGATTACCCATAATAGATTTTCAAGTACCCAAATGGCCACTCATTCCTATCGGGATGACAATGGTTGGAATGACTTTGAGCTACATTGTCCTTCTTATCGGCTCAAAAGTGTGCACTTTCACTTATTTATATTTTTGTATTGGGGGTTCCCATTGATTTTGACTCTCTTATCAAATCATTTTCATCCAAATTATCATAATTTAGATGTTTCTAGTAACAAATTAAGGAATATGGTTATCAATTTTTTTTATAGAATTATAATAATTTGATCTAAAAATTTTCTTGAAATTTATATTTTATGATCCGTATAGTGGAATCAGATCGAATCGCTAATCCAACCTGACTTGGCTACGAACCAGTTCGTGTTTGGACAATGTTTTTTGAAACCTAGATTTGGCCCGTCATGTTACACGGACATAGATATGAATACATTTGAGGGAGGGAAAATTGGATCCGGTTCTTCTAGAAGATTGGCCCGATTTGCCAATTGATGCAATGCACTTAAAAATGAGGTTATACGCCAAAAACACAAGGCTTAACAAATGAACTTGGTCCTTTCCATTTGAACCGTACGATTTTGGCCACAAGGCTTCTCCTTTCCCATCAATTGAAAACCATGAACCTTTTTGCTTTGCGAAATTTACTTTTATATTTCATATTGAAACTATATTGTGAAAAATCCCATCTAAATTTTGTATATAATGTGCATTTCTCTTTTCTGGTCGGTTTTTTATTTCAAGTTTACCCTTATTTTGGCAATTGAAAATATGAAGTCACGTCACCACACCAGTTGATGACTTCTTTTTTTCGATATCTATATTCATCTTTTTTATGTTTTTTTTAAGGGTGCGGTTTGTATAGAGTTGAGGCTATAAACATTCAAATTAGAGCCTACCTTCAAATGGCATCGAAAAATGTGGTTTGAATACTGTAAATCTTTGACTAGCCTTAAGATATATGTTTATGTTTAATTATAAAATTTAAAGCTTGAAAATTAGTGCAGATCGAGCAGATCTATGAAAACTTGAATAACTTAAAAATTGACGGTCCAAAATGCCTTACAAGATGCACTATTTCCAAAATTTGAAATCCATTTTTTTCTCAAGTCCATGCATCTTGATGTTGAGATGATCAATTTGAGAATATTTGGGCATCAAAACAACACCTTCTAGTGAAATTTTTGAGGTAGGGTCTAATTTGATTGTTTAGAGCCTAGGCTCTATATAAATTTTTCCCTTTTTCTAAAGTCATTTTGTAGGTAAACGAAGCCCACTTTGAATATTAAAATCTAGAGTACTATTGACTTCGCATTGTGAATATCTAAAATTGCATGAAAATCTCTATTTCCATCCCAACTTCAGATATTGACAAAGTGACGTTAAGAGTGCCTTTGGATTTTAAATATATTCAAAAAAATTGTAATTTTTCTTCTAAAAAAGACTTTTAAAAAACAATATGGCACAAATATTGAAAATCCAAAGTCATTTCTAACGTCAAATTGTATCTCCAAAGGGTAAACTAAAAATGTAATACTATGAACGAAAGAGATGGGTATAATTTCCTTACCCTCGCTGTTGGTATCTAATGATGTAATTCTCTAATTGTAATTTTTTTCTATTGATATAGATTTAACATTAGTAAAATAAAATAAAAATAAAAATAAAAATTAGAAATTTTTTTCTCAATCCCTCTCTTTAACTCTCTTCACCTCTTTCCCCTTTTATGGTATAAAAAAAAGAAGAAGTGTGTAACATGCATAAATTATAAAAAAAATTGTAATTACAGTAATGATATGAGATGTATACGCATAAATTTTCCTTTTGCTTTTTAATGCATCATGGCGTACCAATTTCGCCCATTTGAATATTGAAAGATCCCTAAATTTGGAATGAGGAATTCAACTTGACGCCTCGCCCAACCCAAAAAGCTGGACACGTTCTCCTATTTCTACGCCTCGCAAAGGAAGGATGCTTCCAAATGATGACATCTCTCTCTAAGATACTCCCACTTGATGACATCTCTTTCTCTCATTAAGATAATAATAAATAAATAAAAATTTCCCTCTCTCTCTCTTTCCCATTAAAACAAGAAAAAGTTTATCGGGAGCCAAGGCTCTAAACAATCAAATTAAAACGTACCTCAAAAATTTAAGTGCAAGAGGTTGTATTGATGCTTAAAAATCTTCAAATTAAACCTCTTGATATCAAGATGCATGGATATGAGAAAAAAATAAATTTAAGTTTTTAAAACAGTACATTTTGTAACATATTTTTGGACGGTTAATTTTCAAGATTTTCAAGTTTTCATAGATATGTTCGATTTATATTGTTTTTTAATCTTTAAATTTTATTATTAGATATAAAAATATATTTTGGAAAAGTATATAATGAGAACATTTACCTTTTATACAACTTTTATACAAAGTAGCCACAATTAATTTTAACCATTAGATGTCCAATCGAGTGGCTACATTTATTTTATTGATCAAGTTTAAAGTTAAAAAAACATTTCTCGAACTTTGTTACCTACTTAAGATATCAGATTTCACATCGGATGATTGTAAATAATTGTGACATTATTGTACAAAAGGTAAATGATCTCATTATATACAATTCCATATATTTCAAAAATATCATAAATATTTTCAATACTGAAACCATATTTCTCGATACTATTTGAAGGTGAGCCTTACTTTGCTTGCTTAGAGCTTGTTTCTATACAAACCACACCCTAAAAACAATCACAAATAAAAAAACAAGGGTTTCCAGTATATCAGTGTTGTTAGGTCGGTTGGTGGGGCGGAGGTTTTGCATCATGAAGAACTGAAGGAATGTCTTGATGTTGCATCTCTCTCTCTAACTATATTACCTCTCTCTCTCATCTTATTTATCAATAATCATATCACATCACATCTCAGTCTACCTACTGTCTTGTCTTCTTTATATTAACTATGTTGCTTTTCTCTGTCTTCCTCTCTCTCATCCTCTTTATCCATAACTATATTCTCTCTCTCACACACAATATCCTTGCTTTAATGGAAAATCTTTGCAAGGATGGGAAAGTTGAGGTTCTAGAGGACTGAGACTTCCTCTTGACCGACCATTCCCATGACATGCCTCCATAATCCACATTTTTCCTTCTCTTCAAAGTTCAAAGTTCAAACCTCTTAATCATGTTGTCTTCCTCATGCATGCAAAGCAACCACGCGAGAGATGCAACTCATTCTTTTGTCCTTTCCACTATAATATCCACTAATTGGTACTTAAGTCTAAGTGGATAAATGTAAATGAAAGGTCAATGCAAGTGATGGCCAACAATATTATCTCCCGTGGCTGGATGAGTCTTCTCAAGTGGCAATAATAAATGTACAGTTTATTAAAAAAAAATAATAGTAATTATTGTAAAATTGCCACTAAAGTCAATAGATGACAAAAATGTTATGCAACACAAATCCAAGGACATATTCACCCCAAAACAACACAAATCCAAGAACATGCCTGTTGGCAAATCGGATAACCCAAATTTCTACTTGATGTGGTGAGCACCCTATAATAATGATTTTAACAACTAAACAAAATGGCTAAGAAAAAAAATGTGTACAATATAACTGAAAAAGAAATAAAAACTAAAAAAGTAAGTAAAATGATAAATCACCAAACTACAACATAATTAAAAGTAAAAAGCACACAAACATTAATATAGTTCACCCAAAATGAATTACATCTTTGGGAAGCGATAATGATGTTGGGTGAGTGTGGTCATTAAAGGCCTTATGAGTGCTTGTAAAATGAAATGATGTAGTGGAACATGAACACAATGGGAGTGTGGTCCCTCGTGGACCATATTAAGTAAACGATGTTTAGTGATACCAGACTGTGCTCGATGGTTTAGGCCAATCGGTTGGAAAAAACACATATTACCTAGGCATAGAGTATAAACCAATAAGGGTTCTAATGGGTCATCCCTTGATGAGGTCGGAGTATACCCGGATGAGTGAGCCGAGAAACTATGTGACCCTTGTATGTGATGGTGGCTTTCAGAGAAGGGGGCCAAAGCCTCATCCATGTACCATCACACGGAATGCATACTGATAGATCGTTTTGAGAAAGCAAGCTACCTTTCAGGGTGAAGCGTATGCATGTGCAAGAGATACCCTTATGCGCTATAGGAGCTGTAGTCATATTAAGTCTAGGTGACATTAACCCGTCTCTAGGAGAGATCTACAGACTGGGATTGCGACCACTTGGCTCATCGGCCAGACTTTTGTGACCCACTAATGAGCCCCTGCATGGACTGTGAGTAATGAAAAACACTGAGTCGGTTTGATAAAGTAAGTGTGGTCTGTAGTCTACAGTTGAAGGTAGAGTGCCCTAGTGTTTGATTGATTTAATTCATAGACCATGTGGATCATTTTCCTATCTAATGAATTTAATTATGTTTGTTTTATGAAATATATTATTTTAGATTTATTATTTGAATTTTTTAGATTTTTGGATATTTTATTTATCAAATTTGAATTTATAAAATCAAAAATATTGATTTTATAATGATTTCAATATTCAAATAAATTTTAAAATTATTTTATTGATTTTTAAAAATATTTAAAATTACATAGGAGCTCATTGTGCACATGGGCCACCATGGCCTAGATGGTGGGGCCCATGAGATTCGTTCATGGGTGGCACCCCCCACCCATTTAGAAGCTTTCTATTTTTGTGATAAGTGATTTTAACTTGTAGGCTAAGTTGCTATGTGTTTTGGAAAGGTATTGGCTTGAGAAAACTTTGAATGAATTTTTGGAAAGCATGAGAAGGTTTGTCTATTATTTTGAATGCTCAATATTATATTTGGAATTATTTTATTTAATTTCTATTAATGGGAACTGGTTTAGAAAAATGGAGATAAAAGTTTTAGCAACTTCCATAATATTGATGGTCCATCTATGGAATGGATGACTTAAATCTCTCACCCCACAAGTCACCTAAGATCAATGGTTCATATTCAATCTCACAAGAAGAGGCAAGCCAAGGAAAACCCTAAGAAATCTTAATCTTGTTCAAAGCCTATTAAAAAAGGATTGTCGATACCCAAAATATCTGCACCTTATTTTTCTCTCTCTCTTCTAAGAAAGTCTCTTTCTCTCATGAAAGTCCAAAGGGGGTACGCCCCACTCTCTCATCTTTGATCTCTCTCTCTCTCCCATCTCTCAACTATAGATTTGAGGCTAAGGGTTTTAGGTGCAGCAAAAAGAGAATACATCTCTCTCAAACTAGGTTGCTATGGGAATTCACCTAGGGTTTGAGTTTGTGATCAAAACGGTTTATGTTCTATTGGTGTGGCTTGGCCTAAACTTGCTTTCCCGGTTGAAATTGAAGGTTGATAATTGATCCTACACCATCGGATAGTGGTGACTCGGTGTGGGGTGTAATAAGCCCGATTGAGGCAATCTCCAGCACTGTCCATTTGTTTATTGTCATATTTAATTATATCGTTTTTATATTAAGCATAAAAATTGTGGATATTTTATTTGTTTAAAGAAAATTGGTTTAATGGCGTCAAGGTTTTTTTAAAATCTTAGATTTGTTAGTTTAATTTTCTTTGAAGCAAGAGTTATCATAATTAAGACTACTTATACAAACTTTTCAATTTTTCCTACAAGTTTTTTACCTTCTTTTCTTAAAAAATGTTAATCAACACTTCATTCGCCAAACACCAGTGAATAGTGCCCTATGCATTCCTATCAAGTTCCTCCCAATCATCATCAATCATATTTACCGGTTTCTTATCTTTTTCAAGTATTGCCTTGCGTTGCCCTTGATATACTAATAAATATTGTATTTTTAATTTTCAAATTTCAAAATCATCTTTTCTATTAAACTTCTCTGCCTCAAACTTGTGCGTGGCCTTCTAAAAATACTACACCACTTCCTAGAGCTCGGATATCATTTGTTGGGAAATTAGGATAACCCAAATCCTTATTTAATATAGTGAGAACCCCACAATGATTATTCTAATATCCAAACAAAATACCTAAGAATAATAAGATGCGTAATATATTTTGGAACAAATAGAAACAAGAAAAACAAATAAAATGAGAAATCACCAACCCACAACACAAGTAAATTAAAAGGCATACATATATTTACGTGGTTTACCCAAAATGGGTGACATCCATGGGCAAGAGGGAACGATACATTTACTATCAATGGAAGGAATTTACAAGTTTGAGGTTTTATAGATATTACTCATACAACAACAATAAAAGCTCAAATAAATATTTCCTACCACAAACCACCATCAATCGCTCATCTCTTCATCACCTTCAACCAAGACCGTTACGGCAAAAAATGCCCACGAAAAATCGGCCTAATACGAGTCAACAAAAGTGCTAAGGTTTATACAAAAAACCCCAACTTTAATCCCTCAAACTTCTCTACACTTTTTTTTATGTTTTCTCTCTCCAAAAATGCTTTTTGTGGGCCTCCATAAAAATCATATTTTCTGTGAAAAAAATACCCCTCATGAAAGAAAGAATGCTATACGAGAGTGATTTCGAAGTCACATCCAAAAAATAACCTTAGAAGAGCTCAAGATTCATCTTGGCATCAATGAAGAGACTTAAATCCATGATTGCACGGAGGAGATGTAAGAGCAAGTTTTGGGGACTTCCTTTGAAGAAGGTCATTTTGGAAACCGAGACTAGCTCAATTATCCCTTGTTACGTGAAATACCACTACAATAAATCTAATACCTTGAGACCCGCTCGCTTATTACCAGTAAATTGATTCCAAGAAGACCATATACCCAAAAATAGAATATAGTGCAATAAATTTAAGAAAAATTAGAAGAAATCAAGAGAGAAAAAAGAAAAAATAAATCATAAGACAACCACATACCACAAATCATAAACCGATTACCATTAAACAGAAACAACATGTTCGCCCAAAATAGGGCAACATCCACGGGCAACTGGCAAGGATAATTTTACTATTAACTAGAAGAATTACAAGTTTTGAGATATTTAGAGATTACTTACAATAGCAAAGAAAATCACAAATTGATTTTTCTGTACCTAAAAAAAAAATCAATCGACTCATTTCTTTGCTACGCTCGACTAATTTTGTTGCTGCTAAAAAATGTTGATGAAATCTGGCGCTATACAAGGGCACACATAAAGCTCGTATTTGTGTAAAATCCCCAATCTCTCTTTTCTCCAAAACATCATCTTGTTTTTACAAAGAGCCTACTTTATACACTCACAAAAAGGCCATATCACTCTCTCTATACTGACTTTATGGGCCTCCATAAAAATCATATTTCTTGTAACGAAAATAGCCATTGGTATTGAGAGAAATGTCATAGATTAAATGTTAGGTGAATTTGCATAACCATCCTAACAATTTCCACCTTGATGAAAAATCGCATCCTTACCTTGCCATATATAGTTATTCAATTATTAAATAACCTAAAGAATTTAACCAATGTCGCAAGCATTCTAGCCCAATGACCTCCATGGAAATGTTTCTCTCATCTTGCTTTGTGCTTGTATTTTTCATGCGAACTCCACCTTCTTTGTCTTTCACATCCTTGAGATCTTAAGGCAATGTTACCTCTTCACACGTTTTGGATGTAACTATTCTTGCACACCTACAAGCACAACCGGTGATTGATCTCTCGTCACCAAGATCCATTACATAAGTCTCTCCTACAAAACCTTGCATATGATCAAAATCTTGGCAATACTTGCCCATTTTTTTTAAATTATGAATTACCCATTTCATTTTATTCCAATATTTTATATTTAAGGTAAACACAAGCCAATAAAAAAATACAAATATGTGAAATAACAAATTTTATACAAACTGTGGCAATGATCAAAATCAAACACTAGAGTTGTTTATAACACTTTAATCACATCGGCCTTTCCCTTCTCTCTAAAGAGGCTCCTTCAAATTCCTCATCTCACAAGGTCCTTGTCTCTCTCTAACGGGAAGCTCACCTTTCCCATAAGCTGATTTAAATGGGACACACGTATTCTTATATATAAGGTTGGAAGTCCTATAGCCAATATAAATCCTTATTCCAATTGAAAATAATATTTAATTTGGTTTCCTAAAACCAAACGGTTTAACATCCTATAAAATAAAAATCCTAATAAACATGAAAACTCATCAATATCAATCCTAGGATTTCTTTATAGTGGTGATTTTGGATATTACTACATCCAACATTCTTTAGTCCCTCGTTTCCATAGTTTCCCATGGCCAGATGGTTCATGCATATAGGGTGAACAAACTAAATGAATTGGAACAATAGGCTTCTAACATCTTCCTCAATGAATATCCAAATTTTGAACTGTATCAGAGTTCAAAAGCAAGACTTTCCAAAGTTGGTTGTAGTCTGACCTCTAGACTAGAACAGGACCTTGGGGAACCTTGTTTGAACCCCATATCCCTACTAAAGGATTTACACCTCAAAAATCGTATAGATTCATTTACTGTGAGATACAAGTCTATTCAAGACGCAATGTATCAACGCAATGTATCAATATTAGGTAAGATGATAATCTCTTGTAACACGAGCAATGCATGTTATTGAGATTTTGGAGATCTAAGGATTCTGTTTACGTTTACACATTAAGATGTGCAAGATGGTTGGTTCAGTCCGGATCCCCCTTTTTCTAATTATTATTATTATTATTATTATTTTATTTTTTTAATTTATTTTTTTATACATATTGGTCTGATCTCATTCTTGAATTTTCAAAAAGGTGGCTTTACAATTCATTCAAAGAAAATGAATTTAGTATGGCTCTTTCTCTTCCGGAATAGGAATTGTACACTGGAATCTTATTTTGTCTTTTGTTTTGTGATTGACAAGGGGCAGAAAATAACAGTTTGCTTTCTTTTCCATCGCCACAAACAGTTTCATTTGTCTCATAGTCCTTCAAAGCACATTAGGGTTCCAAAAATTAATATCCCAAAAATTCTTCCTTTGAAATGAGGCATCTCATAGGTCGCCAATGTTTGAAAATTTTAACTCTAAAAATGAATCTTTGGTTGATATGGCGATATCCAAAACTTCTACCAAAAGGAATTCTTGTGTTATATGGGATTGATATTGATTTTGATATCAAAATTGATAAGTTTCCTAGGTTAGCTAGGAAACCAATTGGAATTTTAGTTTTACTAGGGATTACTAATGTACAAAAAAAAATATGAGAAAAACAATGTATGTACCATATTTGAGGTCACCATATGAAAAAGGTGGCGTCCTTTAGAGAGAGGGCCATGGGCCTCTGCTATAAAGAGGTGGGGATTGAATAGAAAGGCAAGACTACCACATAAAGAAAAGTGAACTTCCTTGAGAGAGAAACAATGCCATGGTGCTTCCTACATAGTAAGGAGCTGGTTACTACAGAAACGGTTCTCGTGGACATTTTGGTTGGTTTCTCTTTTTTCCTAGAGAAAGTCTGGGTTGTTATGAAGGTTTTCTTTTTGGGAAGTAGTTTAACTGCAGCATTAATATGACAGATTTTTGGGTGATGTCAAATGAGAGACCCTATTTAAAAAGGTTGTTTGTTTGGGTTTTGCCAAGGGTAGGGAAGTAAGTCTACTTCTCAAAATCAGTAAGGTACTTTTCATCAATTAAATGAATTTCAATTGCCATAGTCGTAGATGTAAACCCTTTTGAATGAATCACGTATATGTTGTCCTCTAGATGTATGCGTGTTCTTATACCATTTTTCTCATGTTTGTATTATAGCCTGTACTTTGCTAGTTTTTTTTCTCGCTCGTTAAGTGCACGATCATCATGGTATCTTGATACTAGGGGACCGTGTTTCTGTAGATAAAAGGATTATTGAAACCTAACAAGTGGTGTCAAAGCATATGGTCTCATACAAGACTGGGGTTCGCACATTCAATAGATTAAAAGGACATGGAGAAATATGTTAGTGTTTGAGGTTAAAAACAGATAATGGACAAGAATGAAAAAGTGATTTTTCTAGAAAAAAGAAAAACAAAAAAAAATCATAAGGCCTTTTGATGGAAATTGACACGACAAAAAGATAACTTTTGCATCAAGGTGGAGATTGTTGATATGGTGATATCCAAAATTTACTACCAAAGGAAATCCCATTGCATATAGGATTGAATTATTGACATTAATATTGATAAGTTTCGTTTGTTAGGTAAGCGACCAATTGAAGTTTCATATTTGTTGTGGATTTCTAAAATATACAAGGAATGAGAGAAAAAGAATATTCACTCGTTTTTTAGGATCACCATATGGGAAATGAGGGGTGACAACTTCCTGTATAAAGTGGTACAACTTGCATAGAGAGGGAAGGCTTTCAAATAGAGAGATCTCAATTTCCTAGAGAGAGAAGTACTAAGACAGTGCCCCTTCAAAGTGAGAGACTAGTTTCTGGTAAATAAATGGTTCCCATATAGATTTTTTGTGGCTTTTAAGTAAGATAAAGTCTTAGTTACTTCAAGATTATTAGGATAATGGATTAGCTATGGAATAAAGATTGGGAACTACTGCTGATGTTGGTTAAGCGGGTTTATTTTTAAGGATTACTTAACTAAGTTTTATCAAGGACAAGAGAACCAACTCATCCCTCTAGGGAAAACAATGTGTATCCTGTGTTTTTGTACTTTATTTTCATGCTCATATTATGATCTGTATTTGCCTATTTTGTTTCCAAATCCTAATGGGATCCTAATATTCTGATTTTTGTATGTTTTGATACAGAGGGTTCTTCAAACATAAAAAATTATTTGCCCCAACTCTCAATCATCTTTCTTCATGGAATTTTGACAAGTTTATTTCCTAGGAGCCTAATGAAAGTTAGTTAACATTATCTTCTCTATAATAGGCATTTATTCACTCTTTACAACTATTTCGTTCATGTATTTTCACTGGATGAGGGACAAACAATTAGAGGTTGCCATCCTCTTCTAGGAAACTAACCCTTAAATTTAAGAGTATTTTCACTTGATTCTTCTAAATTGACTTAGCTTTTCTTGTTATTTTTCTTATTATTGACTTAGTCAATCAAAGCCCCCAAGTTAAATGCAATAACGATATATTCATAATCTTTGTCCTTGGCGATTGTAAATCTTGCATTAGCAACTGCAATGGCACACGGTAAAGGGGCTGGGGTCACGGTGGTAGCACCTTATACACCTATCACCACATTGTGGTTTCAATTCTCATTGACACCACCTTAATAACACCTTCAAAAGTCAAACTCCTAAACTACTTAAAAAAACGAGTAGGGCCTGTTTTCCCTTGAATTACCCAAAAAACACAAAAAAAAAGGTTTCAAGTCTAGAAAGACCTTTGGAAATTTTATTTGCACTTTTTTACTTCCCTAAAAATTGAAATTAGCCTTTTAAAAGAGTTGACAAATGTTTAGCTTGGATACATGCAATACTTAAAGGACCCGGTTTCTATGCGGCCAAGCCCGCATATATAGAAATGCAGGTCTATTAATAAATTTATTTTTTTGATGGATTTTTTGACTTAATTTTCAAAGACATGTAATCTCTAATATGAACATCATGAATATCAAAAAATAAATAAATTTTAAAAACTATAAATAATAATTCTAGTAAGAAAACTTTTGGACGGTTAGTTTCCATTGTTTTTAGACGAAACACCTGGTTGTATCCATCTTTAAGATGGATACTTTACACTTTTTGGACCGCATATGTAGTCATGCGGTCCAGTCAACATGAAACAATTTTCCATACTTATAAGGTCTTGGGAACTTTATTTCTTATCTTCTTTAATAATTAAGATTTCCATCCTTAATAAGTGAGATTTATCTTGTCTGCGAAGGTTCTCTGTTTGAGATTTTAGAATAAATGTGACTCCTATGGAGAAGCAATTTTTTTTGTTCCTTTGGTTTTTTTTAGGAATTGATATGCATGAGCATTTGTTTGCAGAAAAAAAAAGGAATTATAAGAAGCAGTTTTATAGATCATAGCTATCAAGACCAGACGAAACTAGTTGCCCGATACTTTGGCCGATATAGTGTATATTAAAAACTGAGTTTGGTTAAAAACTGAGTTTGGTAGAAAACTAGTGTTTGATCGATTTTGACTTGCTCAATCGGACAAACAAAGTAGGCAATTTTTTTTATAATATATGTCATATTTTCAACTATATTCATATTCTTTTTAATGTTTACAAAATCTAATCAAACAGGTTTCACCAATCATTGGATCGCTTTTGATTGGACCAAATCCTTGGCATAAATATTTTTATGAGATGATACGCTATCAGATTTTTCCTTGTAACTCCATGGATGGTGGAGATAAATCAATGTTACATAATTCTTATAAAACGAAAATAGTAGCTCATATGACCATTTATTTGTTGGGAGATATATGTATATATCTCTTGATAAGATTAGGTATCTAGAAGATAGAGACCAACTTACTTGATCATCAAGTTATCATACCATAATTATCTATTCTAATTGTGTGATTGTCCTCTATATATAGAGGTACTTCTTGATGTAAAGATTCATCCAATATAATTAAGATATAGCAGGTTGAGGCCTTGGATCCGTAGACGTAAGGATTTAGCTTGAACCACGTAAATATTCTCTCTCCCTTCTATGCTCCCACAAATTCTAACATGATATCAGAGCATTCTTTTTGTTGTCCTCGTGACATCAACATACTTCATATCCAGCCTCTTCAACGAAACCTTAATGCCTTCAATTATGTGTTTTCGAGATAAACGAGAGAGAGTTATAGAGAGAGAGAAAGTGGCTTGATAAGGCCGTGTGAAAAACGCAAAACGATTTCCACAATTTGGGATTGGTCAGGAGAGAGAGAGAGAGAGAGAGCGAGAGAGAGAGAGAGAGAGAGAGAGAGAGATTTATCAATTAGGGCTTTCAAGGGATTGATAATAAAATGACTCTTATCTCCAAGTGTTTCTGATGTAGAAAGAGTTTCTTCTCCAAGGAATTGCAAGTTGTAAAGAGAGAGGACTTTTCAACGCCACCACCATCAAATCCCTCCAATCCTCAAAGAGACCACCCCAGACTTTTCAGCGCAGAATGTTCAGCCTATTCCTTTTGGGCTTGGCCACAAACAAAAAAAAAAAAAGAGGGTGGTCTTTTCTTTTTTAAGATGTGGGCTTTTGTCCAGAAGCCCAATTTCATTGAAATTTTGTTTGATATGATTGTACTCATAAGGAAAAAAAAAAACAATTGTATTTTGCAAGTTGGGTATTTCTTCGCATCCAAACCCAACTTAAGGGGGAGAGTATAGGAGAGATGGAGATGAGATGAAGTCAACATCTCTAATGTAATCGCTAAAGAAAATCCAGTTTTTGGCTCAGTTCAACAACTATGCAAAGGGAAGTTATAGTCATATTGATTCTAGAGTTCCAGTCTCCAGATGAGGAGATGAAGATGAGTATAGGAGAGATGGAGATGAGATGAGTAGAGATGAAGTCAACATCTCTAATGTAATTGCTAAAGAAAATACAGATTCTGGCTCAGTCCAACTATTGTCCAAACGGAAGTTATGGTCATATTGATTCCAGAGTTCCAGTCTCCAAATAAGGAGATGAAGATGATAGAATTTCTCGATCGAAATCAATGATCAAGAGTGCCGTCTCCACATGAGGAGATGAAAATGATCGAATTTCTCGATCTTGATTGATGAACAAGTTTTTTTTTCCTTGATCATGTTTGATGATGGAGTTTTCCGTTGCTCCATCCTGTGTGATGATCATCGAATTTTTCGTTACTCGATTTTAGATGTTCCGAAGAGAGAGAAAGAAAAATCCTTTTCTTTTAGAGACAGAAAGCCTCTAGAAAGAAAAGAAGCTTTTGAAGAGAGAGATCTTCAGAGAAGAAAGTAGAGAGCCCAAAAAAGGTTGTTTCTTGGAAGACCATGGTAACATGTGATTTTTTTTTGTAACTTAGTATTGTTCAAACTCGAGCCGCTTTGTGTCAAAACATCATATATGTATATATCTCTTGATAAGGTTAGGTATCTAGGAGATAGAGATCAAGTTACTTGATCATCAAGTTATCATATCATAATTATCTATTCTAACTGTGTGATTGTCCTCTATATATAGAGGTACTTCTTGATGTAAAGATTCATCCAATATAATGAAGATATAGCCGGTTGGGGCTTTGGATCCGTAGACATAAGGATTCGGCTTGAACCACGTAAATATTCTCACTCCCTTCTATGCTCCCACAAATTCTAACATTATTGACGTGAACTTATAGTGAATGGCCGATGTCCACAACCCGTATCACCGGTAGATAATCAATAATATGTTTCTACATTGAGGTTGTATAACAATTTCACATAATAAACTGCAACACTTATGTCCCAAATTCGAATATGAAGTACATAGATACTATCTCTTACTCAATCTTTCTCGCTTTTGTATTGATCCACATAATTATAAAACTACACTTACTGGTTGGTCCAACCAATGGCATAACTGATTGGTGCCTTGGCTAATACGGTCCAAAGAAAAACAAATCTCGATTGAAAACTCAAATAAAACTAAGGTATCACCAATTCTGGCTTATTAGATCGATTGGGTTTGAATAGTTGAGAAAAGTTAAAAAAAAATCAGTCTTTTGTTTTTTTTTTTTTTTGGGTAGATCAGTGGTGCTTACAGGCTCCTACCCACTTTGGAAAGAGTCAATTTTATCAAAATATTATTGAGAAGGGAGGTCGAGACCTTTAAATAGGGCTCAGATGGTACTAACTATCGTGCTAAATATTTTTAAACTATTATTTATTTTTTATTTCAAAAAATCTAATCTAAACAGTTCGACTTAAGATTAAATCAATTTTGATTCGACTAGACCTCTCATAGGTTTGTGGCTTATCCGGTTTTATCATAAAGTATTGCTGGTTAAAAGATACGAAAAATAGCGTAAATGGCTATATTCAAAATTAAATCTTTTAATCTTTGCCTTTGTGTTGGTAGGATTTCTTTATGGACGAAGAAAGATAAAACGTATCGAGTAAAAAAAAGAAAAAGAAAGATAAAACATATGGAAGAAGCACATATTCTAAAATAATTCTTTTGAAGATTTTATAGCCACCCCAAAACCAAGGTGCCAAAAATCACCTCCCCACTAAAATAGTTCCATGCCACTCCAAAATTCCTCACCACTCTTACATCCATCGCTTATTGTGCCTTTCAAGTAAATTTAATTTTTTTTCCTCGTATAGTAACCACTCCAAACACAACTTTTATACTATTGAGGACCTTTCATATAAATTAAGGAAATGTATATAAAGAGATCATTTATTTTTAACACAAGGAGGTCACAATCATCATTGACCACTAAATTTGAAATTGGGTGATTGAGGATATATCAATGTTTGAGCACAAAATCTAAAATAAAATTTTTTGAATATTATGATGCATTTTCATCTATCGGATTTCACATTCAATGGCTAATTGTAACCTCCTTGTATAAAAAATAAATGATGTCATAACATATAATGCCTATAATTTAATTGTTTTTTTCTTTTTTTTTGTTCAAATAGCTGAATTGCGGAAGCTATAGTGCACTGGAGCTCCTCAATTCAGAGAATACCGATCAAGTTGCATTGTAAAACTTGTATTACAATGGATGTGATCCCAAATGGAGTCTATTCCATCGGTTTCATAACCCACAGTAGAAAACGGGGCTTCTTTCAAGCTATAAAAACTAGTTCATGTTGATTAGAACCTCTAAAAGAGGCAATTAAGGAGGCAATATGAGGACTATGACCCAATCAACCCAAATTCTATATTTTTTGGAGTATCTAATTGATGAGTGATTAGTGGAAGCGGAGGAGTTAGTTCTCCATCAGAGGGCATTTCAAGGAAGGATAGGCCCCTTGACCAATAACGAAGAAGGAGAAGAGGTGAATCAACAGGTGCGAGGAGGCGAACAAGAACAGGAAAGACCACAATTCGAACAAATGGAGGGAGATGCATGGGCAAATGTATGAGGCAATGTACAGGGACATGGTCATGGTGCTTCATCTGAGGCCCTCCAAATATTAGAGGTGGTGAAATGAATGTGTTGTACTAACTAGACTCTCACTACTTAGGTGTTTCTATCCATTTCACCATATTATGTAATAAGATTATCAAAATTTTCACAAATTATAATGATTTGAGTTTTAAAAGTCAGGGAATTTGTCTGCAGCTTATTGAAGGCCGTGCAACTGGGTCCCCTAGCCAGCGTGGGGATTCGAGTCCCAACCTGGGTCTTAAAATCCCAGTGTTACGCTGATGATCATCGAGTTAACTTGTGAATGGATACGAATCCGGAAAGGAGGGAGAGACACCAGTTGATCTTGGGCTACCTTGAAATAGAGACGAATCCGAAGTATTGTCCTTTGCAAGTTGAAAATTCTGTGCCGATGTCTCCTTGGGAACATAGCTAACGGTTGTGTCGGTGTGTTATGGAATATGGATCCGTCCAAACACGTTCATGACCTATGTATTGTGCCATCGTCTCTTTTCCCCCTTTTATTTATCTTTTATTTATTTTTATCATTCTATTTTCATTTTCTTTTATTTATCTTTTTTTTATTAATTTTTTAATTTTTCTTTTAGGTTTATGTGGCCTTTAAAGGCCTTATGAGTGTATAATGAAAAACATTTATTATAGTGGAACATAAACTCAGAGGGAGTGTAGTCCCTTGAGGACCATACTAAGCAAATGATGTTTGCTGATACCGGACTGTACTTGACGATCTAAGTCAGTCGATTGAAAAACCCAAGATACCTGAGCAAAAAAAATAAACCGAGAAGGGTTTTGGGTTAGCCCTGGATACGGTCAGAGCTTATGTCTGGATGAGTGAGTCGAGGGACTATGTGACCCTTGTGTGTAATGGTGGGCCTACAGAGACCACGGCCAAAACCTCATCCAAATTCTATCACACGGCATGCATATCGATAGATCGTTCGGGAAAGCCAGATATCCACCTTTGGGTGAAACGTATGCATGTACGAGAGATACCCCTATGCGCCATAAAGTTATGGTCACATCAGGTCGTGGTGACCTTGACTCGTCTCTAGGGGAAGACCTGTAATCCACAGATTGGGATTGTGACCCCTTGATTCATCGACCAGACTTTGGTTGCCTACTAATGAGCCCCTACTTAGACTGTGCGTCATGAGAAACACTAGGTCAATTCAATGAAGCTAGTGTGGTATGTAGTCCACAGTTGAAGGTGGAGTGCCCCATATTTACATATTGAATTCCTAAAACTATATGGATCATTTTTCCATCATATTAATTTAAATTGTATTCATTTTATTATTGAAATGATTTTAGTTTTATTATTTGAATTTTTATGAATTTCTTATTATTTTAATTATGATTTTTGGACTTATAAAAATACAGTTATTGATTTTAAAAAGTTGTGAAAATTCAAATATATATTAATTGGTTTTACTTAATTTTAAAAAATTTTATAAAATTCCATAGGGGCCCAAAGTGAATATGGGCCTACCATGTGGCATGTGGGTGGGGGTCCACATGTGCCACATAGGGGTGGCATGCCCCACCCCTTTGGATTCCTTTGGTAGCTTTGTGTTCAAGTTATTTAAATATGAAAAGTGTATCTTATGGCATATGGCCAATTTGTAATATAGTAAATATTGACAATATCTTATCTATTTAAGATAGTAAATATTAACTTGATATTTCTTGATATATTCTTATGGAATATATGAGATGGATAATGCAATTTTATGGAATGCATGATATCTTTAATGGATTTAATTTATTCAAATATATTGATGGGAAAATGGTTTAAGGAAAAAGGGATAATGGTTCACGCACCTTCCATAATGTTGATGACCCATCTATTGAATGGATGGCTCAAATCTCTCACCCCACAAGTCACTTTGATCAACGGTCCATATTCAATCCCAAGAAAGAGGCAAACTATGGTAAACCCTAAGGAACTAGACTTAAATTTCACTATAAATATGGGTGCTCTCTCCCCATCTCTACATACCTCTCTCTCTCTCTCATAACATCTTTCTCCTCTCAAGTTTTCTCTCTGTAACCCTCTCTCTTTCCTAATACCCATAGGGGGCACGCCCCAACCCCAGGTCTCATTTTCTCTCTCTCTTGACCTAAAGATTTAATGGGTGGAAAAGTTAGAGTTTTGAGCCTAATTATTTTGGAGTTAGGGCTTTGTAGAGATTTAAGGGTGGTTACCTAGTTTAGCCAAAATTAGCTTTCCAGTTTCAAGATTGAAGCTAGACCGCTGATCCCGCGCCATTGGATGTGGTGACTCGGTGTGGGGTGTAATAAGCCCGATTGAGGTAATCTCCGGCATCTTTTCTTTTATTTGTTTGTTCTTCTGTTTTATATTCTCAAGCACAGTATTAGAATGTATTAATGGCATCAAGTAGTTGAGATTTATTTTATTAATGTGTTATTTATTTTTGGAACTTCTATTGTTTGTAATATGACCATCTGTGAGTGATCTTATTGCCAAATTATAAGGAGGTGATTATTATTATAAAAAAAAATTTGTATTTCCCCAGCAAAATATCACATGAGTCTTTCTTTCATTGGTATCAGAGTTAGTTTTACTTGATTGCCATTAGGAGTCTTTTCTTATTTTTGCTTAAGAATAGAAATATATAGCTGCTCGTACCTTCATCTCAGAGATCCCGGAAACCGAAATGTTTGATGGGACCAATTTTGTTTCATGAAAAAGAAAAATCAAATTTGTGCTTTATGAAGAAAACTTGCATGAGGTACTCTTTGAGGACCAACCTAGTTATCCAATGGACGACTCATCTCAAGTCATTAAAGATGAATACGCCAATTGGAAGAGGAGGAATCTGAGATGCAGACACATTTTTTTATTTGCCATGACTGACTCATATGCTTTTGAGTATAAGTCCATCTATACTGCAAGTGAAATTTATGATAAACTTGAGAGAAAGTAGGTTGAACCCTCTCTTATGAAGCAAACCATGGATATGAGGAGGTATAATGAATTAGAGATGGCGGAAGGTACCAAATTTGCAGATCATGTGCACGTGTTTCGTGTGCTAGTCATAGAGCTGGAAGATACAGGCATGAAACTTAATGAACCTATGCAAGTGATTCATCTTATGAATTCACTTCATATCTTTTAAGGGAAGCTCTGCATATGGTAAAATCTCCACCTTCTTTTAAATTTAAGAAGGGAAAGATAAAAAATAATTTTGGAAAGAAAAGAGATTTCAAAAGGAGATATTTTGAAAATAAGGGAGCAAGGAGAGAAACTCAAACTTGCTTTATTTACAAAAAGGTGGGCCACATGGCCAATATTTGTCGGTTCAACAAATCAGGAGGGAACAACAAAGAATTGGCATGTGTGTTTTTTTTTTAGTCTATGCTGGTTGACCCCAAGGGAGCCTCTTGGTGTCTTGACTCGAGTGCTACGGCACATGTCACAAACACCAAGGATGGTTTCCGTTCTTTCACTCCCATAGGGTCAGGACAGCAGCATATTTACATGGGAGGAAATCAGAAGACTGATGTTCTTGGAGTTGGAAATTTTGAGCTGAAACTGAAGAGTGGGAGCACCTTGATCCTAAAGCAAGTACTTTATGCTACTGATATGTGGAAGTCCTTGGTTTTGGTTCCTAAGATGTCTACGGCTGGATTCATAACTACTTTCATTGGGGAGAAAGTGGTGATCAAAAAGGGAAAAGATGTGATCATGATTGGACGACTTGTAGATGGGCTATTTACTATTGACATAAAAGAACATATTGCTTATGTCTCGTCCCCTAATAAATTGGATGCTACCCTATGGCATATGAGGTTAGGACACATTAATATCAAACGAATGGAAAGATTAAAAAGGGACGAGTTTCTTCAAAATTATAAGGGATATTTATCGATAGTGCGCGAGTCTTGTATGCAAGGAAAATTAATAAGGAAAAATACCACCAAGGCAAAAAGAGCTATTAGCGTATTGGAAATAATTCATAGTGACATACGTGACCTATGAATGTGACCACCAAAACTGAAAAAATATATTTTATCTCTTTTATAGATGATCACCCGTGATATGGCCATGTGTACCTTATTCATGCAAAATCAGAAGTCTAAAAAAAATTCAAAGAATATAAGGCTCAGGTAGAGAATCAAACCAATCTGAAAAAATTAAAGTCTTTGAAACCGATAGAGGGGGAGAATACTCATCTGCCCTTTTCAAAGAATTGTGTATTGAAAATGGGATCATCCATCAGTACACCATACCTTATACTCTTGAACAAAATGGTGTAGCTGAGAGAAGGAATATGACTTTAGTAGAAATGGTGAGTATGATAGGGCATGCAAATCTCTCATTAGAGTTTTGGGGAGAAGTCGTATTAACGGCATGTTACATCCTTAACCGGACTCCCACAAAAGCTGCCCCACTTACTCTCCACGAAATTTTCACAAGTCGTACTCCCTCCCTTGAACACCTGAAAGTTTGGGGTTGCTCAGCCCATGTCTTTATCCGACATCAAAATATAACCAAATAGCAACCCAAAACTGTCAAATCCATTTTATTGAAAGCCGCGATGCCCACTTCTTCGAGGAAGAGTTCCTTGAAGTAAGGGTGAGTAGAAAACAAGCCGAAAAACAATGATGTAATTCGAGACCCTGAACCTTAAACTTCTAAACCAACCCAACCTGATCTTGAACTCCCTATAGAAAGTGAACATTTATATGAACCAAGACAAAGTAACCGAGTCAGTAGACGACCTCTTTACCTAGAACAATTTGTCTTGGAGAACATTTTGATAAGGTTGGGGAAGATCTAGATTCAGAACCTATAACTCACCGTGAAGCTTTGATCTGTCCTGGAAGGAAATATTGGGTAGAAACCATGAAAGATGAGTATGCTTCCATTAACCAAAAGCATGTATGGGAATTAATACTTCTACCTCATAAACGTAAGGCCATTGGTTGTAAGTGGATTTTTAAGATAAAGTTGAACTCTGACGGGAAAATAAAAAAATACAAAGCTAGGTTGGTTGCAAAGGGCTTCACCCAAAATGAAGGGATAGATTATGAGGAAACTTTTTCCCCTATTGCTAAATTTTCATCCATCTGAATCCGTATAGCTATAGCAGCCCATTTTGACTTTGAGGTTCATCAAATGGATGTCAAAACAACCTTTCTAAATGAGGATTTAGAAAAAGAAATTTATATGACCCAACCTGAGGGATTTGAAAAGAAAGGGAAAGAGAACCTAATATGCAAACTTAATAAATCTCTTTATGGCCTGAAACAAGCATTGTGATAGTGGTACGTAAAATTCTAAGAGACCCTTGCTCTTGCAGGGTTCTCTACAAAAAAAGATGATTTTTGTATATATCAAAAGGTCAGTGGGAGTGATGTGGTCTTTGTATCGTTATATGTGGATGATATGCTAATTGTTAATAGCTCAATTGCCCTAGTAGTAGAAACGAAAATTTCCTTGCACATCACTTCGATATGAAGGATCTTGGAAAAGCTTCATATGTGTTGGGCATCAAGATAATAAGAAATAGGAGAGAGAAGACTATCCAACTTTTCCAAACAAACTACTGTAAGAGTACACTGGAAAAGTTTGATATGAGTATGTATAAGCTCATGTCTACCCCAATAGCAATAAACAAAAAGACGAAGCTTAATAATAAAATATGTCATACCGAAGATATGAATATAAGAGCCATGGAGAGAGTGTCATACATGCGCACAGTTGGGTCCCTTATGTATGTCATGACGGGAGCAAGGCCTGACTTGTCCTTCGTCATGAGTTAGGTGAGTCGTTTCCAAAGTAATCCAGGAGAGGAGCATTGGAAAGCCGTAAAAAATATTCGCAAATATTTAAAGGGGATCATAAACTATACGCTCACATATAAAAGGGAAATTGAAATAATAATAGAGGGATATTCAGATGCAAGTTATCTCGCGGATCCAGATGATGCGAAGTCTACATCTGGGTATGTGTTTATGCTTGGAGGTGGTGCGGTTTCTTGGAAGTCAAAGAAACAAGATATTGTGGCCGTGTTCACAATGGAATCCGAGTATGCGGAATGCTGTCTAGCAGCCAAGGAGGGCATGTGGATTAAAAAATTTCTTAATCAACTTAATTTTCATTCAGTACGTTGTGAGGCAGTGAAAATTTTCTGCGACAACACTGCGGCTATTTGCGTCTCTAAGGAGCCTCTGTTTCACAAGAACTCCAAACATATTAAGCTTTATTTTTATCACCTGAGAAATGAAGCGAGATTGAAGAAGATCGAGATCAGCTACATATCTACAGATTTGAGGATTGCAAATCCTCTGACTAAGGAAATTATCTCTAATGTTTTTGTAAGACATGTGAGAAAGATGGGGATGAGAGAAAGTGAGGCAGTGAGAATGTAAGGCCTTCAAAGGTCAAGTGAGAGATGTTGAGTTTATGTGATCTTTAAAGGCCTTATGAGTGTGTAATGAAAGACATTTATTATAGTAGAACATAAACTTAGTGGGAGAGTGGTCCCTCGAGGACCATACTAAGCAAATGATGTTTGCTGATACCAGACTGTGCTTCACGATATGGACCAGTTGATTGGAAAACCCAAGGTACCTGGGCATAAATAATAACCGAAAAGGGTTTTGAGTTAGCCCTTGATGAGGACGGAGCTTATGCTTGGGTGAGTGAGCCGAGAGACTGTGTGACCCTTGTGTGTGATGGTAGGCCTACACAGACGGGGGTCAACACTTCATCCATGTTCCATCAAACGGTATGCATATCGATAGATCATTTGGGAAAGCCAGATATCCACCTTTGGGTAGAATGTATGCATGCGCGAGAGATACCCCTATGTGCCATAGAGATGTGGTCGCATCAGATCGTGGTGACCTTGACTCGTCTTTAGGGGAGGACCTGTAATCCACAGACTGGGATTGTGACCCTTTGATTTATCGACCTGATTCTGGTGACCCACTAATGAGCCCCTACTTGGACTGTGGGTCATGAGAAATACTGGATCGGTTAAATGAAGCTAATGTGGTCTCTAGTCCACAGTTGAAAGTGGAATACCCCATATTTACAAATTGAATTCCTAAAACCATATGGATCATTTCCCATCATATTAATTTAAATTGTGTTTATTTTATTATTGAAATGATTTTACTTTTATTATTTGAATTTTTATGAATCTCTCAATATTTTAATTATGATTTTTGGAATTATAAAAATGCAATTATTGATTTTACAAAGTTGTAAAAATTCAAATATATATTAATTCGTTTTATTTAATTTTAAAAAATTTTATAAAATTTCATGGGGGCCCAAACTAGGCCCACCATGTGGCATGTGGGTGGGGGCCTACATGTGCCACATAGGGGTGACACGCCCCACCCCTTTGGATTCCTTTGGTAGCTTTGTGTTCAAGTTATTTAAATATGGAAAGTGTATCTTATGGCATATGATCAATTTGTAATATAGTAAATATTGACCATATCTTATCTATTTAAGATAGTAAATATTAACTTGATATTTCTTGATATATTCTTATGGAATATATGAGATGGATAATGCAATTTTATGGAATGCATGATATCTTTAATGGATTTAATTTATTTAAATATATTGATAGGAAAATGGTTTAAAGAAAGGGGGATAATGGTTCACGCACCTTCTATAATGTTGATGGCTCATCTATGAAATGGATAGCTCAAATCTCTCACCCCACAAGTCACCTTGATCAATGGTCCATATTCAATCTCAAGAAAGAGACAAATTATGGGAAACCCTAGACCTAAATTTCACTATAAATAGGGCTACTCTCCCCCCAGCTCTACACATCTCTTTCTCTCCCATAACCTCTCTCTCCTTTCAAGCTTTTTCTCTTTAACCCTTTCTCTCTCCTAAGACCCATAGGGGGCACGCCCCAAACCTAAATCTCATTTTCTCTCTCTTTTGACTTAAAGATTTAACAGTTGGAAAAATTAGGGTTTTGAGCCTAATTATTTTGGAATAAGGGTTTTGTAAAGATTTAAGGGTGGTTGCATAGTTTGGCCGAAATTAGCTTTCCCGATTCGAAATTGAAGCTAGACCGCTGATCCCGCGCCATTGGATGTGGTGGCTCGGTGTGGGGTGTAATAAGCCATGTTGAGGCAATCTTCAACATCTTTTCTTTTATTTGTTTGTTCTTTTATTTTATATTCTCAAGCACATTATTAGATTGTATGAAGGGCATCAAGTAGTTGAGATTTATTTTATTGATGTGTTAGTTATTTTTGGAATTTCAATTGTTTGTAATAAAACCATTTGTGAGTGATCTTGTTGCCAAAATTATAACGAGAGATTATTATTAAAAAAAAAAAATTGTATTTCTTCGGTAAAAGATCACATAGGTCTTTCTTTCAGATGTGTTATGGAATATGGATCCGTCCAAACAGATTCATGACCTGTGTATTGTGCCATCGCCTCTTTTCCCCCTTTTATTTATCTTTTTCTTATGTTTATCCTTCTACTTTTGTTTTCTTTTTTATTCTCTTCCCAATTCAATCCTCGCATGGGCACATCTCATGGATTACTTTGTTTTTGTTGAATTGGTTTCTTTGTTTTTATTGAAGTCCAAATTATGTAGAAATGAGAGCATTTTTGTCCTTAATATTAATGGCAGTAGACAAAATTTATTTGATTTATTGGCGATTGAAGTCATTATCAATATTGGGAGGTGGGATTAGTTTTCTAGCAAGTGAGAGAAGCCAATATATAAAGGAAAATTGTTTGATGCAAGCTGGACTGCATTTCTATAATATGTGGTCAAGAGTTATAAAGCATCTCATCTTAAAGATGGAGGCAAATTGGTGGCCCATCTAAAAATAAGTGTAACTAACGGTTCAAATGTTTTTTTATTATAAATATTATTTTTGGTTTTCAATTTTTTTTTTTTTTTTTTCATATTCATGATCTCCATGTTGAAAATTATATATCCTTTAAAATTTAGGGTCAAATTATTTCAAAGCTTCTTAAATAAGAATGAGAAGAATGAAGCCCAAAACGGGTGGAGCCCAAAACGGGTGGAGCTCAAACCAAGACTTGCCATGTCCGGAAGGCTTTAGACTTAGTCCCATTTCCACGCCTTGCAATGGGAGGCACACTCCCTCATGAAATTAAGGTAAAGCTTTTCATGGGAATGGGGTGATAGCTACAATGTCAGCTAACGGCCCAGATTGAATTTGAGTTGATCTGACAGTCATATCCTTATTTCATATTTGAATTTTTCATTTTTTTTCTACAAATTCAAATCACTTAAAATTTCAGGGGTTCCTTCTTCTCATCAAGGCACACCTAATAAAAATATTAAAAATAATAATTTATAAAATATAAATTAACAAAATACCCCATAAAATTTTTGGGGGTATTTTGATCAATTTATATTTACAAATTATTGTTTTTATATTTTTATTAGATTCTCCTATTTTTAAAAATAAACACTCAAAATTTCAAGCGATTTATATTTGTATCAAACAAATGAAAATTCAAACACGAAATGAGGTCGTGACCATTTGATCTGGCCCTGACTAAATATGGGCTGTTGGCTGATATTGTAGCTGTCAAGTCGTGCCTTATATATATATATATATATATATATATATATCGGAAGGTATTTTGATCAATTTATATTTCACAAATTAATTTTTTATATATTTTTGTTAGGTGCGCCTTGCTGAAAAGAATGAATGTTTAAAATATCAAATGACTTGGATTTGTATAAAAAAAATAAAAATTAAAATACGAGATGAGAATGTAACCCTCAGATCAGCCATGAATGAATATGGGTCATTGACTGACACTGTAGCAGTCAGCCTATGGTCAACTTCTTTTTCACAAATTATTTTTTTATATTTTTATAAGGTGCGTCTCACTAAGATGTACACACACTTCAAATTTCAGATCATTCCGATTTGTAAATAAAAATAAAAAATGAAAAACTACCGGACAATCATGACCGTGCGATGAACTTTGGACGGTGATGAAGGTAAGCGAAATCACTGTTTATTTTCTCTTATAGGTATTGGGAAGACTTTTCCTATATATATATATATATATATATATATATATATATACAGGATCTACAGCACTGTCATTTATATCGGTTTTAAGTTATTTATGAGATTTTATGTTTGCAGGTTTCAGGACTATTAAAGGTTATGATCAGTATTATAACAAGTAAGTAAACAGCAAGCTGTTGTACCGTATTAGAGATTGTAAAATTCTATAATAATTGAGACAGAACAATATGATTCCTATGAACGGAACTATTGAGATATCCAGTACTATCCACTGGGCATAACTAGTGTTGCCTATCTTAATATTAAATAAAATTTTAAATTGCATAACAGGCAGACATAAATTCAGCAGGCAGACATAAAATCACACTAGCACACTTTATTAATATTCACATCTGTTTTACAAACAGGGAGATATAGAAGAGAAAGATATTACATGAAAACAGGGAAATAAAAGTAGAGAAATAAAACAGAGTAGGTTTTAGATACAGAGAGGTAGGAGACTTACTGAGCACATAAACAGTAACTGGAAAATAACTTCCAGTGATGAGGGCAGTATGAAGGTAAATCTTGGATATTACAATCACACATAAGTAATAGAGCAAGGTGAGAGAGAACCTGATTAAGCTATGAGGGCGAAGGATAGCTTCAGAGATATTGCTGTGATGAGTATGAGTTCAGATCTGGGTACAGAGGTACAGGTGCAGAGGTTTCGAGTGCAGAGGTATGGTTGCAGAGGTTTGATCGAGGTAACAGGGTTATAGAGTCTAAGGTAAAATTGCAGAGGTAGGAGGTCTGAGGTATGAGGTTTGAGGTATGAGGTATGAGGTCTGAGGTCTGAGGTCTAAGAGGCTCAGGGGTTTCAGAGGTCGAAGAGGCTCAAAGGATAGAAGAGGACATGGGAGGAGTGAGGCCCTATCTTCCGGATGAGGAGGGACTTCCTTCTTATAAGGCTTGAAGGGAATCTTTTGGGCTCAGATGGAACAGCTGGCAACTCCTAGTGGGCGAGAGAGGACAAAAGAGAGAGAGGGTGTCGGCAGAATACGACAAAGGAGAGAGGACAGAGTGTCGGCAGGATGCGACAAAAGAGAGAGAGGACAAAATGTCGGCAGAAGGCGACAGAGAAGAGAGAGATGCTAGTGGACAAAACTACGAACATAGGGGGATGCTCTTTGTACAAAAAGACAAAAACAAAAAAGTAAAAGCATCTATGCATAGTGGCTCTTTTGACCTTATTACAATCGGAATACAGTGTTTGGTGGGACCCTTGTTTGTCCCATATGATGTCTCGTTATTGTTGCTTATTGCTTCTGGATGGCGATGTCATGGATGATGAATTCATGGTCTTTGGCTGAATTCGTCGGGATCATCTTCTTCAGGATCTGTCTCTTCTGGATCTGTTTCTTCTGGATCCTTCTGGCTGAGTTGGAGGTACCTATTGGTGTGCAGTGGAGAAGACTGAACTGTTTCTTCGGAAGATGTAGGTTTTTTTCCTGCTTCCGCAAAGATTTCTTTCATCTGTTTCTCCAGCTCTTCCTTAGAGGCATGTGGGTTGTTTTCAAGCATATTTCGAAGGTAGGTTGGAAAGTCAAAAGAAGTGTTTGGAGTATTTGGGTTTTCCTGGTATATAGGTGCTTTAGGTGGTATTCTTTTTGGAGTGGCTTTGGTGAGATTCATTTGAAAGATATCCCACCATTTTACAGAGATGGTTTTTCCCAAACGAGGGATGTATGTATAATCATTAGAAGTATTGGGTGATATGGTATAATCCCATTTCATAATCCAGGGGATTTGGTACAAAGCCATAAAGTAAAGGTGAGTGTCAACTGAATTATTGATATTATTGTATTGTATAAATTGCTCCTGCAACTCCTTAAAAGCAGGAGGTAAAATCATAGCAGTTGATCCCCACACAAAATACCAGTTTTGAAACCAAGTGGGGAACCTTTCAAAAATTGGTAGCCGGAACTGTAAATACCAGCTATGAGTATTGTTAGGGTTTTGATAATAGAAAAATTTGTGCCAAGCTTCTATGTACTCAGCATATTTGAAATACTTATAAGAAAATTCAGGATTTTGTAATTTCGTTCCTTGTGCGGGATTAGAACCCCACTCAGTATAAGGAAGAAGCTTTTTTATCTGTACTTTTGAATAGGCTATGATTCGAGTATTCTGTTGAAAGTAGTGGACAACAGAGATGGACCCTGTTTCCATTAGAATGGCTTCGTAATACTCTCGGGTCTTAACCCCATTAATAGGATTAAGATGATTTAGTAGGTATAATGGTGCAAGCTTGCTTGGATCCATGTGAACCTGATGTTCATCAATGGTAATGTCCATTAAAAAGGCTCTTTCAATGTATTCTGATCTTGGAATATTGGCAGGAAGAGTGGATTTGGACTGGGCTGGTGAAAATGTAGGAATTGAAGTTCGTGCTTCTGGGTATGTAATTTGATGAACTGGGGATTGAGATGGTGAGCGAATAGTCAGGGGTGAAGGTTCCCCTTCATATGGAACTAAAGAATGCATGGGTTGTTTTCCCCGGCGAGTATTGCTCCAGGAGCCCATATTTAAAGATGAAAGATCATTATCAGATAGGTTATCTTGGAACAATTGAAGTGCAAGTGAAAGTGGTGATTTGAAGTGCAAGTGAAAGTGATGATTCGTCGTGAAAGTGGTGATTCGTCGTTGGCGTCAGTGTTGCCCCCCTGCAAAAATTCACGGGTCAGAAAATCGGGTAAAGAGTTGAATACATCATTCATTATTTTTTGAAATTCTGATGGTGCATTTTTTAAACCGAAAGGCATCACATTCCATTCGTATTGCCCAAATGGAACATTAAATGCAGTTTTATATTTATCTTGTTCTTGGATCTGGATTTGCCAGTATCCTGATTTCATATCAAATTTTGAAAATATACATGCTTGAGCAACTCTATCTAATAAATCTTTTTTATTTGGAATTGGGTATCTTATCCATTTTAACACTTTATTTAATGGTTTATAATTTATAACCAATCTAGGAACTCCTCTTTCTTTTTCAGCATTTTTATTAATATAAAAAGCTGCACAACTCCAAGGTGAAGAACTTGGTCGTATGAGCTTTCTCTGTAGGAGTTCTGCTATTTCTTTTCTACACATTTCCAACAAAATAGTATTCATCTGTATTGGCCTAGCTTTAGTAGGGATTTGGCTTTCAGTAAAGTTTGATTCATATGGTAAGCTGATACTATGTTTTTTCCTATCCCAAAAAGCATTAGGATGTTCGCTACATATTGATGTTTCTATTTGTTTTTGTATTGATAGAATTTTTTGTTGTATTGAAGGTATTTGTATTTGGGGAAAATTTATTAATTAATTTTCTTTTGGACTTTTTATAATATTCCTGATCCTTATCCTTATTTTTTCTCTTGGTTTTATATTTTTTTTTTTTGTATTTTTTCTTCTTCTTTTTGATATAATTAGGCATATTTTTTCTATCTAAGTAATAGCCAAATTGCTCACAGAAATCTCCAAGTTCTTTTTTCTTGGTGAGCTTTTGTTTATCTATTTGTCTTTTTAATTTCATATCGGTGCATAGGGCTAAACCTTCTGCACATATTTCTGCGGAGAGTTCTCCGAGAGTATATGATGAATATACTATTATTCCATTATGTTTTTTGCGAAGTCTTTCTTTGACTTTTTCAGCAAATAGATATGGAAGACCAGCTATAAATTTTTCCTTCCAATGGTCTAGCTGACAGTCTTCTCGTATTAATAGCCTTGAAAAGAATACATCTTTATACCATTATCTTATCAGGAAATTTATCAGCAAAAGCTATGGATCTGTCTATTGGGATAATAGTACCATGGTGAATCATGTGTCCTAAAAACCTGATATTAGTTTTGAAAAGTGTAATCTTTTTGACAGAAACTACTAAGCCAGCTTGGCTTACAGCATGGATAAAGGTATTAATATGTTTAATGTGTTGGTCTATAGATTCGGAGAATATTAAGACATCATCAATATAGACTATCATGAAATGGTAATAAGAGTTGAATACATCATTCATTATTTTTTGAAATTTTGATGGTGCATTTTTTAAACCGAAAGGCATCACATTCCATTCGTATTGCCCAAATGAAACATTAAATGCAGTTTTATATTTATCTTGTTCTTGGATCTGGATTTGCCAGTATCCTGATTTCATATCAAATTTTGAAAATATACATGCTTGAGCAACTCTATCTAATAAATCTTTTTTATTTGGAATTGGGTATCTTATCCATTTTAACACTTTATTTAATGGTTTATAATTTATAACCAATCTAGGAACTCCTCTTTCTTTTTCAACATTTTTATTATATATATACATATATATATATATATATATCGAGAATATACTAGGGTGAGCCCACTAGCTCACAGAATAGTAAAAGCCCAATGGTCCAGATTGAATCCAGACCGATCTGACGGTTGAGAGTGTTTGAATTTTAATTTTTTTTCTACAAATTTAAATCACTTAAAATTCTTCTCATCAAGCCGTACCTAATAAAAATATTTTTAAAAAATAATCCACAAAATATAAAATGACCAAAATACCCGCAAAAATTTACAGGGGTATTTTGATCAGGTTTTTCATGTAAAATATTTTTTTAATATTTTTTGAATGTTCACCTATTTTCTATTAACACACGTCTAAAATTTGAAATAATTTAGATTTGCAGAAAAAAAATGAAATTTCAAACACTATCTGGTATCCATAATCGTTAGATTGGCCCATATTCAATCTGGGCCATTAGGCTCATATTCTCTTGTTAACTCATTGGCTCACATAAGCGTTTTTCATATATATATATATATATATATATATATATATATATATATGGAAAAAGCTGGGATTAGCTCATTACCTCATATGAACATATACATGACATATATATATAAGTCTTCCCAACGCCTATAGGCGAAAATAAATACTGATTTTGCCTACTTCACCACCGTTTAAATTTCATCGTGCGGTCATGATTATCCGGTAGTGTTTTAACTTTCATTTTGTTTCTACAAATCAGAATTATCTGAAATTTGGAAGGTATGTATATCTTACTGAGGTGCTTCTAATAAAAATATAAAAAAAATTATCTGTGAGAAAAATTGACCAAAATACCCCTAAAAGTTTTTGGGGGTATTTTGGTCAATGTCTTCATGTAAAATATTTTTTTATATTTTTTGAATATTCTCCTATTTTTTATTAATACATATATAAAATTTTTGGTCACTCTAATTTGTAGAAAAAAAATTGAAAAATGAAACACTACCCGACAATCGTGACCTCGCGATGAACTTTGGACGGCGATGGGGGTAAGCAAAATCACCGTTCATTTGTACCTATAAGCCTTGCATCATATTTTCTTATATATATATATATATATATATATATATATATATATATATATATATATATATATATAAGGGCAAGCTTTCTATGCTTCCCATACAACATAGAAGTTCTATCTTTCCCATTATCCGATTGTCCATTCTAAATGGAGGGTTAAGATTGCCCCAATCACAATGTTACGTCTCTACACTATTTTATTTTTAATTTTTTTTATATAAATTATTTTGACACCAAATTTTGGATGTTCATTACTCAATTAAACTCGCACTAGTGAAAAATATATAAAAAATATTTTTAATAAAATAAAATGACCAAAATACCCCTAAAAGATTAAAGGGGTATTTTGATCATTATATTTTATCAAAAAATTATTTTAAATATTTTTATAGGTGCGCCTCAATGAGAAGATGGCACGTACCAAATTTCATATTCACATAATTTGTATAAAGAAAAAGTAAAAATAAAATACTTTGAGATGTTGGATCTAAGATCAAACGGTTAGTGGCTCTCTTGATCAAAATTGGACGGCTGGATGGTAGGGAGAGTATAGAACTTCTATGCTATAGGGGAAGTATAGAAGAATTTCATATATATATATATATATATATATACCCACTAGCTTATATGAACATATGAGCCCAATTTTCCAGATTGATTATGGGCCGATCTAAGGATTACGGATGTCCGGTAGTATTTGAATTTTAGTTTTTTTTTCTAGGAATCTAAATCACTTGAAATTTTAGGTGTGTGTTCATCAAAAATAGGTGAATCTTCAGAAAAATATCAAATAAATGTTTTACATGAAATAAATTAACCAAAATACCCCTGAAAATTTTCACGGGGTATTTAGATCATTTTATTTTTCGGAGATATGTTTTTAGATTTTTATTAAGTGCACCTTGATGAGAAGAACACACACCTAAAATTTCAAGTGATTTGGATTTGTAAAAAAAAAACTAAAATTCTAACACTATCGGACATCCATGAACGTCAGATCGATCCAGATTCAATTTAAACCGTTGGACTCATATATTCATATGAGCTAGTGGGCTAATCTCATATTTTCTCTCTCTATATATATATATATATATATATATATATATAAGTAGAGCAACATTTTATTAAAGTTGCACTTTTGAGGTGGGTCTTTGAGCTGTGGAGATAACGTTTTTTTTTTTTTTTAATTGATCCTAAAGGTTCTCTTGATTAGCTTTTAAATGTACGACGCGCTCCAAAGCATATAATTTTTAGCCTTTGAGTAAAACTTCTTTAAATTCTTTAAGTGAAGGAAAAAAAAAGGGAGTAAAACTCCTTTAAATTCTTTCATAAAGTGAAGGAAAAAAAAAAAAAAAGAGGCTAGCTTTCAAAGAAAAGCACAAAATTCCATCCGGATAATGAATTTTATTCTTCCAAACGCTCGAAGATCACTGCTGAAGAAAGTAAAATAACTTATATTGACAGTGGCATATATTATTAGATTATAAACTCGTCCTGTGAGAGGAAAAAAATTGATGAAACAGTATGTAAGTGGAGGTCCCAACTAGGGCAGAGGTACGACTCAACAAACGCACTCAGCAGGATCCAGCTTTAAACTTATACACCATTTGATAGGAGAATTGCACTACTAGTTATTATTATTATTATTATTATTTTATTTGGAATTCAAAAGTATGAAGTTTTTTATATCAATGGGATTATGGATTTGTCTTCCTCCTTGACAGTTTTCTTCTCTCAGGTTTACCGAGAAGCTAATTAAGTGGCAGATGATTTAGCGAAGGTTGGTGTTTTTTTAATTGCTTTTGTTGTTGTTAATGATGTAATTTCTTTTTTTTAGTACTTATAAAAAATAGAAACATTTGTCACAACAAGAAAATAAATAAATAAATAAATAGGGAATTGTGCAAGCCAATTCCCATCTTGCATATGCCCAAGTTGTGGTATACCCATTTCAATTGGCAGTTATACTGTTCACAAAATGTTTCTCTTATTTATGCCAAAAGATATCATACTCTCATGGGAGTATAATGTCCATTTATTCCCTCAAATTAAACCACACCTAGAATAAATTTTAGGACCCCAAATTTTTTGGATGTAATCTCCTCAACCGAAAGATGAACCTTAATCGAAAAAGAGATTTTGTAATTGTATGGTAACATCTAAGTCTTACAAAATTCAAATATAAAAAAAAAAAATTAGAATAATCATCTAATAATACTCAAGTTCTTCTCAAAATTTTAGATTGTAAATATTCTCCCAAGTCTTCTAACAGACGGAGTAGAAGTAAACTATGCTCCCGAAGGAGCGTAATGTATGTCCTCTTATTTATAAATGGGCCAAAATACAAGTATTTATAGTTGTGGTTATTTTATCCAGAGAAAGAGAGTTATTGAGTTATTTGTTCTTGTTCAAATCTAGAGAGGATAGTTGCTCTGGATGACTATTGATGGGTTGAATATGGAGCAGTTGTTTTCAGTTTTTATTTTTTTTATTTTTCCTTTTTTCAGTTCTATTATGGCAATGCGTTTTAGTTTCAAAACTACGCAATTCGAAGATTATATGCCTAATTCATTTTTAAGCTTGGCAACCTAGGAAATGAAACCTGTAAGGGATTTATAATTATTATTATGATAATTTCCATGGATAATTTTAGTGAAAATGGATCAACCAAGGCATGTTATGGAATTATAAAATAGCATAATAATGCCATTTGTAGTAATATGGATTATTTATGGGTTCTCCCAAGTTATTGGTTCTAAAGGGATAAAAAAACCAATTTTAATGATTAATGGGGTCGTATTTCTACTATCCAACTTTTTTTTTTTAATGTTAAATATATTACATTGAGATAACGAAAAAGTACAAATAAAGAGAAGAGCAAAAACAAATACATAAAAGGAAATAAGGAGAGGAAAAGCAAAAAGGAAAAGAGAAAAAGCATGGAGAGAAGAGAAATACAAAATAGGAGAAGAGGGGTAAGTCCATATGAACTAAAGGCCATAGAGAGTTACATGGGCAGTGGCCTCTTTAACAAGGGAGACAGCATCTCCGCTCTCTACGTACATGTTGGAATACCACTTCCCTTGGATCATGAAAGTCACATTGGCGGATCCCCTTACACAATCAAATGAGAGTGATTTGGCTCCAGTTTAGTCACACTTATCTTTAAAGCCCATAGCTCAGCCTCATTAATCCCACATAAGTATAGCCTACCTTGATAGGCCATTGCACTTCCCCCACTAAAATCCCTCAAAAATGCCTCTATATCCGGCAATTTGTTCTTGGATCCTAACACTGCCATCAAAATTGAGTTTGAAAAATCGTTAGGGGGGGGAGGCTGCCAAAAAGCAAAAAATGTGTCTATATTTTTCCGAAAGACTGGAATTTCCTTGACATGGGTAAAAAGACTATCTTTAGGGAGGCTTTGTATAATGGTATTACCTGTGATGGCATTACAGGTTTGTCCAAAAGCTCATTTCTTTCCTTCAAAGGTCTTATAGCTGCTCTTTTTCCACAAATTCCGAAGGATAACCGCTAGTAAATTTCTCCATAAGATCAGGCCATCCAAACTTGCTCCAAAAGATTGAGAGACCTTGTGGATGCACCGAACTCCAATGTGATATTTTAGATACCCAACATGGAGTTCATGAAAATGAAAAAAGAATATATAATCTTTAGGAAATCATGAATATGAAAAAAAAAAAAAAACAAAATTGAAAACTAGAAATAATAATTATATTAAAAAAACCTTTGGACTGATAGTTACATTTGTTTTAGATGGATCACCTATTTGCATCCATCTTTAAGATGGATACTTTATACCTTTGGGCCGCATATTATAGAAATGTGTCAAGCCCGCATGAATCAATTTTCCCTTCAATAATACAACCTTCAAAACTTTACATGCAAGGTCCTAATTTTTTAGGATTGAGACAAGTTACCAAGACAAGCTGCTCCGCGTATTGGCAACTCTACATGAAAAGACGTTAATTCTAAAGGAAAGGTTTCTATACTTTCCCTATAGTTTAGAAGATTTACGCTTTCCCTACCATCCAGGCATCCAATTTTGATCAAGTGAGCTACTCACCGTTTGATCTTAGATCTGACGTCTCAGAGTATTTTATTTTTAATATTTTATAAAAATTGTATGAATATGAAATTTGGTACGTGTCATCTTCTCATTGGGCACACCTAAAAAAAAGATTAAAAATAATTTTTCAATAAAATATAATAACCAAAATACCTCTTGAAACTTTCAGGGGAATTTTTTTTATTTTATTTTATTGAAAATAATGTTTTTATATTGTTTACAAGTGCGAGTTTAATGGAGAATTGGACGTCCAAAATTTGATTTCAGAATATTTTATAGAAAAAAATTAAAAATAAAATAGTATAGAGATATGAAATTGTAATTGAGGCAATCTTAATCCTCCATTCAGAGGGACTGGATAAAAGGAAGTATATAAGTTTGAGCAATGATATCATGCAACTGTTGTATAGTAATATGATGTAACAATCTTTAAAAATCATCTTATGGCCATTTGTTTAATCCAAAATTTGAAATATATGCTCTTTTCATTCTATTGAACAATCATAAAAAAGAAAAAAATTGAAAAAAAAATCTAGAAAGTTTTTTTTTAGCCCAATTAACATAGGTCGTTCATTTTGGTGAGATGCTTAGATCTAGTCTTTAGAAAGATTTATTTATTTTCAATTTTTTTGGGTAGCTTTATTATCATTAGATGAACAATGTTAAAAAAGGAAAAAAAGATTTTGAATTTATAAAGGCTAAGATCTTGTAATTCACAAAATGAATGGTCTAGTTTTGTTTTTGGAGGGGACTAATTTTTGCCATATCTAGGGTTCAAATTGAACTCTTTTTTTTAGGGTATTGATTATTGGGATGAACAGAGTGTATGCACAAAATTTGGACTGATAAAAATACCACAAACATAATTATTTAAAAATACTGGTACATTATACTTTAATACAACCGTTGCTTTGGAGCATTGCCCTATAACTCGTAAAGAAAACAAAGAAAAAATTTTAATGGCGTTAGGACGTCGCCATAGAGAGAGAGCGGGAAGAAATGAGTAGGCATCACTAGCAGGTCACGTGTTGTTCACAACTCTCCAACAACTCTGCTCCCATTTTACTTCCAGTCATGAGAAACATTCCTCCTTTTATTTATCTCTCCTCCCAACTTTTTTTTTTTAAAAAGCTTCCAATTGCTTTCTCCGGTACGGTGAATTAAGAGCGCGTGCTACCCAATGGGCGAAAGTTATAGAGATAGGAAAATTGTTTCATGCGGGGTGGACGCAGTTTTACAATATGCGGTATAAAGCATCTATCTTAAGCGTCGATGAAATTGTGGTTTATCTAAATATGCGGTCCGGATGTATAAAGCATTCATCTTAAACGCGGATGTAAATTGTGGTTTATCTAATAAAATTAGTGTAATTAACTGTCCAAATGTTTTTTTAATATAATTATTATTTTCAATTTTCAATTATTTTTTTTTTCATAGAGTAAAGAGTAATGATCTTATAGGACCCTCTCCCACCATGTGTATAGGACTCCAAATGATCGCTATTAAATTTGGCACCTATCTTTAGAAAAGTTATTATATAGGTGTGGGACTTAATTTTTTTAGAGATCCGTGTCAAATTTAATAGTAATCCTTTGAGATTCTACACATATGGGTGGAGAGGGTCCTATCGGATCATTTTTCTTTTTCATATACATGAGTTACATGTTAAAGATTATATATTTTTAAAAAATTAGTGTCAAATTATATTTAAAAAATAATATATTGCCAATCTTGCATTTCTACAATATGCAGGCTAGCCGCGTAGAAACCGTGTCGAAATAGATATCTCCAAAATCTGCTTTGTAAAAATCTTACCTTTAATATTTTTAGTATCACATCTTATATCCCAATCCCAATAATGGTTTTTTTTGTACTCGCCCGTAATTAAGGCATTTTTTCTCTCCCTCTATGCCCCAACTTTTTTTTTTTTTGTTGGATAATTAAGTGGGGAAGACATGATCCTACCCATTTTTTCATTAAATTAGAGAGTTACATTTTGAAAAAGTTAATTGGGGATGTCAACATTATGAATGGAAACCACGATGTGGCAATAAGGTATGGGGTTTCTACCGCTATGACCCCATCCCCTTTTCTAAAAGTGATAAGTCAGTGGGGATTTGAACCCCTACCATTTGATAAAAGAATGGCGAGGCCAGGCAATAATACCACTAATCCAAACTCTCTACCCAAATCTCACAAAACCTATTTCCCCTCTCTCTCTAACCAAACTCTCTCGCTCTTTCTGTGGCTCTCCCGCACTACTGAAACCTACTTTCTTTCTCTAACCGCTCTACTCACTTTCTCTTTCTACCTCTCTCCTAAAAGCATCAGGCTTGTCATCAAGGCTTCTGCTCTTGGCTATGGCAGTGGATGATTTGGATCCCAACAAGCTAGCATGGAGCTTACTGGCTTCTTCGCCGATGTTGTAATCGCTTACGAACGTACCAAATTGGCGAACAGCTGTGAATATTTGAACTCACTTCTGGGCTCGAAGTCCATGAGCTGGAGGTGGATCAACTTGGTTAGCTTTGGGCACGTAGAAGCTTACGACAAGTTCGGAAGTACAAAGAGGGTCCACTGTTTAGAAAGACCCCTGTCATAACAGGGGCATTCATCTCTATCTTGGTTCCATACTTTTATCTCAACAGAAAAAACTAAACATCTCGATATTACAATATCTTAATTAGTTTTATTATTCATAAAATTTTTGAAGAGTTCCAATCTACTGGAGCCCGGATTTGGTTTAGGGATTTCTATGTAGAGTGCGAGGACACTTTGACAAAGATTGGCGATAGCCGTTCGCATCCATCGGAAAGTTTGGATGGTAATCCTCAATTTTTTTGATAAATTCCATTTTCCAATTTAAATTCATATAATCCATTTAAGTTTTACTAATATCAATTGATCAAGTTATATTATTTCAATTACTATTAAATTTTGTTGCATTCTATCAAAAGTATTAATAAGATTTGATATTTTCAAGTTTTATGTAGACAGAGACTTTTTAAATAGGATGCAGTTTGTATAGAGCCTAGGCTCTTAACAATCAAATTAGAGCCTACTTTCAAATAGTATCGAGAAATGTGGTTTCAATACTGGAATCTTTGTGATACCTTTAAAATATATATATATTTTTATTTATAAAGTTTAAAGCTTAAAAAATAATGTAGATCGATATATCTATGAAAACTTGAAAATCTTGAAAATTGACGGTTAAAAAATGCGTTACAAAATATACTATTTCCAAGACTTGAAATCCATTTTTTTTTCATGTCCATACATCTTGATGTCGAGATGATCAATTTGACGATACTTGGGTATCAAAATAACCTCTTCTAGTGAAATGTTTGATTGTTTAGAGCCTATCCTTTATGTAAAAATTTGCCCTTTAAAATATATCTAGAGATATTATTTTATGTATTTATCATTTTGGACTTTTTTCAACTTGATAGTACCACTTCGAATTTTATGGTTTTTAATTTATTTAGATGCTTTTAGAATGTAGTATTTTCTCCTAAATATTAGTAAATCGATTACTTCATGTTTTGATGTATAAAGATATTTTTATAAATTTATTAATTTAATGTGGGAAATTTAGTTTTTATAACTTAAAGTTGCTCATGTGATGCATTTCGGAAGCCTCTAGCTGCCAATATTGTTTTTAAAGTAACACTTTTTTCAAAGAAAATATACTTTTATGTACGTGAATATATATATATATATATATAGAGTAAAGGATTTGATGGGGCTTCGTATGCCAACGATTGAGATGATTTTTCCCGATGGTCCTCATTTTAAATCCCAAAGCCCTACACTACAGTATTGAAAAGATGTGGGAACAGAGGGCAGCGTTCCTTCTCTCTGGTGACTTCCGGTCTCGCCCTCTCACACGATGGGAACTCTCTCTCTCCATCTCCCACCCACCTCTCTCTCTCTCTCTCCATCTCCCACCCACCTCTCTCTCTCAAACCCTATGGCTGGCCCCTCTCTATATACCTCTCGTTGCCCATCCCTCTCATTTTGGGGTTTTGTTTGTTTTGGGTTTTGGTGGTCGGATACAGTTACAAAGCCAACTGATGATGTCCCAATAGCTCAGAAGCTCGAAACCGCAATGGCAAGAATTTTGGGTAATCTCTCGTTTTCCATCTCTCTCAATCTCCCTCTATGCCCCCCCTCTCTCTCTAGAAATAAAACCTAAAACACAAAATTTCTGAAAGTCCATATGCTCCATTGCTGCTGCAAAGGCGATTGGGACAATCTTTGGTGGATTTGAGGTACGCTATTTTTTATTCTTTACCCATTACCTTTTTATTTTGATTTCTAAAGTCGATTTCTTTATTTTTTTTAAGAATATTTTTGAATTTGCTTCAGTGCTTTCTTTTAATCCTTTTTTTTTTTTCTAGGATATTGATTTTTACAATGTGATATGAATTTCTTGTTTTGGGTTTTGGGGTTTTTGTGGTTTTAATTTTGGTTTTGGGGGTTTTGGTTGTCTCTGTGCATAAGCTTTTCTCTGTGCATAAGTTTTGGTTGTCTCTGTACATAAGCTTCCTTTGCTCTGTGCACAGGACAATTGTTTTGCTACTCTTTGATTCAAAACTCTTATATTGTTTCTTTTTTTGATAGCTGGTATGGGTCTCATTTGCTTAGCATGTGCTTAAATTTTATCTCCATTGGATAATAGTTAGATTCCATTGTTTGCACAGAACTATAATGCAAAGCTTCTGATTTTGGCCTAGCTTCATGGGGTTTTACTGAAAATGCAATCCTGTTTGTTGCTAAAATATGAATGTACTTATTGTTGTGACTTACAATGCATCATAGTTATAGAATGTCATAGTTATAGAATGGCCTGTAATCAGATCAAAATACTAACTTCATTCCACTTCTATATTCTTTTTTCTAATCTTCTTTTTCCTAACTATGTCCCTACTCTGTAACATCACTTTTGTAGAGGCTAGTCATTGATCCTTTGCCTTGATTCTTTTATTTATGAATTTAGAACATCCATAATGAGTGCATACAGTGACTTTTTTTTTTATCATGGTTACTTTTAACTAGATTTTATCGAAGTTTTTATTATTCAGAAAAGCATATACGTTTAATGAATTTGCAGGACATGACATTGGACAAGACTGAACTTATGCACATAAATTCCGATCTTGTGTTCCTTGAAAAACCTATCCCAATTAGTCCTTCCTCCAACTATGCATTTCCCTCATCAATATGAACGAATGCACCGGTATTCTACTTCATCCAAACATCATAAATTGAAATGGTGCCTCAATTGCTCATTGCTTTTATCTATTACTAGGCTAAAAAGGCAATTATAAGCTGTTGAAAGTAAATTAGATAGTTCAATAATATATCAAAAAACTTTGTAGAGTATTGACTCGTCCTACTTTATTGTTTGTTTGGTTAAGAAGATTTTTAAAACTTCCATAGACAATTTATTATGGTTATTCTTTTGTGATGTTTGTCTATATAGTGTTTTGATATAACAACTCAATTGATTTTTGCAGACAATATTTGCAAACCTCTGCTTATGTGGTTAGGTTTTTTATGTACGGTCAGTTGAAAGATTTTTATGGACCCCACCATATCAGTCGATGTGACATCTTCCTGTGCTCAATTGTTGTAGTTTCTCTTCTGAACTTAAGGTACAAATCAATTTCTCTCTCTCTCTCTCTCTCTCTCTCTCTCTCTCTCTCTCTCTCTCTCTCTCTCTCTCTCTCTCTCTCTCTCTCTCTTCTGAACTTAATTTTCCCATAAATATTTGAGCAGGTGGAGAATGTAATGTAGTGATTGCTTGCTTGTTGAATTTTTGTGATTGCTTCTTATTGCTTGCAAAATTTATAGACAACATGCATATGATTATTGAAATACAGTGTGGTTTTGTGAATTAGGTTGAGTGCAACAAAGTGATCTGAAATTGGTGGAAAGCAACTGCCTGATGGCTAATATTGGAGCTGACAATGTTTTGGGCTACTCATGTGTGTTATAGAACATGAATATGAGTTGAAATACAGTGTGGTTTTGTGTGTTGCATTGGGTACAACACAGATCCATTGGCACTTCTATTTTACTTGTAGAGTTGTGTGTTTCATTTTGTATGCTGCTGAATTTTGTATGCTTGCTGAATTTTGTATGTTCACAGATATCACTACCACTAATGTATGATTGCTGCTGAATTTTGTATGCTTGCTAAGTTTTGTACGTTCACAGATATCACTACCACTAATGTATGCTTGCTGCTGAATTTTGTATGCTTGCTGAGTTTTGTATGTTCACAGATATCACTACCACTAATGTATACTTGCTGCTGAATTTCGTATGCTCGCTGAGTTTTATATGTTCACAGATATCACTACCTCTAATGTATGCTTGCTGCTGAATTTTGTATGCTTGCTGAGTTTTGTATGTTCACAGATATCACTACCACTAATGTATGCTTGCTGCTGAATTTTGTATGCTTTATAAGTTTTGTATGTTCACAGATATCCCTACCACTAATGTATGCTAGCTGCTGAATTTTGTATGCTTGCTGAATTTTGTATGTTCACATATATCACTACCACTAATGTATGCTTGCTGCTGAATTTTGTTATGTGTAATGCATTCAGTCCATCGTCTCTTTCATTATGTGATGCATCGGTCCATCATCTCTTTCATCAGTTCATTACATGATGCATTCAGTCCATCACTTGGTTGGCTTCAATTACATGAATTTTATTACTGAATTTGGTAACTTCAACTCCATTAACAACCACTTACGCATCCGTCAGCTCAATATTTCCTTCTTGTTGCAGGTTGAAAAGGAAGGTCTTGAAGGGCTATCTTGAAGGGCTAAAGATTTTGGATCAATTGTTGATGATGGAAGAGTTTACTAATCCAATTCCTCATGTAGAGCATTTTTTGGGCCGCTGGTGGGTTTTTATACAAGGCATCCATCTATAGGGTTGGTTATCTTTTGTAGATCACTAGTTTTGATCGAGTTATAGTGACTGAGTTGCAAATGATTGCTTGAATTGGAACTGAGCTCAAAATCCTTGTAATGGCGGTAACATTCCACAACTTGGAATGCATATTATTGTGAATATATCTCATGTATATGTAGCTATTACTACATTTGTGATTGAAGTAAGCATAGGTAGCTATTGGCCCATTACTACAGTTGCAAATGATTGCTTGAATTGGAACTGAGCTCAAAAGCAGTTTTTGAAGGCAAGCAAACCAATCGTATAGTATCTGAACTCTGTTTCCCCATCAAATTTGAGTTTGACTTCAATTTCATGGGCAGAAACCAGGACAAAAATGAAAAGACAAATTCTGAAATTAACTAAGAGAACCAGTCAGGTTTATAATTCAGGAGAATTGATTTTCATCTTCACATCATTAGCTAAAAGCCCAAAAGCATATGATATGCAGCAAAGAGAAACCCAACGAATATGATATTAAAAAACACCCCAAATGTATGATATTCATGAAAAAGGGAACAAAAATTATTAATAGAATACATATTAGGTCTAATCTCGAGTGGCTAAGTATCACCAGACATCCAGAATAATCCACACAATAAGATTGGTAGCGAGAGAGGGGGGTTAATGTGGGCTCACTGTTTTCTTCGATGAAATCAAGTGCAACCCAAACCTAAAAAGTAAAAAGAAATCTACTGTCTACAACTGCTTAGCAAATGCATAGAGAGTTGGCGAGAGAGGTCCATTATATCTAAAGTTCAAATTGAACTTAGATGGTTTAGATTTGTTTTTGGAAGAGACTTATTTTGACTATATCTAGAGTTTAAATTGAATTTTTTTTTTTTGAGATTGATAATTGAGATGAAGACAGTGTCTATGCCAAATTTTGGATCATACAAATAACACAAACATGGTTTTCTAGAAGTGTCGTTGTATTATAGTATGACGCAACTGTTGCATGAAATCATTGCTATATATATAAATATATATGGGTGCGGTTACCATACAGATGCTTCCGTAGCTGTAGAGGGGATTATCTCAAAATTTATTTTTATATCTAATATAAACTTTTAAATTTAAAAAATGGTTGAAATTAAGTACATCTATAAACATATAAAAATCTTGAAAATGGACGGTGTAGATAATATATTGTAAAATTCAACTTAAAATCTTTTTATTTTTCATGGTCATACAACTCGATGTCGAGATGATCAATCAAAGGGCTTTTCAACATTAAAACTTCCTTTTCCGATAGATTTTTTAGGTGTAATTCTACATTATAAGGTTGCATCCTTATATATATATATATATATATGAAAAACTCTTCTCAACACCTATAGGCAAAAATGAACAATGATTTCGCCTACCTTCATCACCATTCAAACTTCATCGTACGGTCACAGTTGTCCGGTAATGCTTCAATTTTTTTTTCTTCTACAAATCCAAATTAATTCAAATTTGGCGAGAGGATACATCTTAGTGAAGCAAACCTAATAAAAATATATAACAAATAATAATTCGTAAAATATAAAGTGACCAAAATACCCCCAAAAATTTTCGGTGGCATTTTGGTCAATTTATATTTTGTAAATTATATTTTTAATATTTTTATTAGTTGTGCCTCACTAAGATGTACATACATTCCAAATTTCAGTTTATTCCGATAAGTAAACAAAAAATGAAAATTGAAACAGTACTAGACAATTGTGACCGTACGATGAAGTTTGGATGGTGATGAGGGTAGGTGAAATCACTGCTCAGTTTTGCCAATAAGGGTTTTGTAGTATATATATATAAGCCAAGATGTTGTGCACCCAAGTGCGTACTGCTACAATAAACGCCCACGGCCCAAATTGAATATGGGCCGATCTAACGCTTACGGATGTTCAATAGTATTTGAATTTTAATTTTTTTTACAAATTAAAATCACTTGAAATTTTGGGTGTGTGTTCTTCTCATCAAGTCACACCTAATAAAAAATATAAAAAAAAATAAACCATTGACCGAAATACCTCCCAAATCTTTTTAGGGGTATTTTGGTCAATATATTTCACGTAAAAACTTTTTTTTGATATTTTTCGTAGATTCACCTATTTTTTAAGAATACCCGCCTAAAATTTCAAGTGATTTTTACTTTTAGAAAAAAAATTAAAATTTAAACACTATCAGACATTTGTAAGCGTCAAACTAACTACATAATGTCCCAGATTGAATCGAGGACATTCGCGTATGGAAATAAATTGACCAAAAACTTTTTTTAATAAAAAAAATGAAAATTAAAACACCACCGGATAATTGTGACCGTGCGACAAAGTTTGGACAATTATGACCGAATCTATAAAAAATATCAAAAACTTTTTTTTAAATGAAATAAATTGACCAAAATACCCCCGAAAAGATTCGGGGGGTATTTTTGTTAGGTGTGACTTGATGAGAAGAACATACACCTAAAATTTCAAGTGCTTTTAATTTATAAAAAAAATTAAAATTCAAACACTATCGGACATCCGTGAGCGTCATATAAGCGATTTGGATTTGTAGAAAAATAAATAAAATTCAAAAACTACGGGACATCAGTGATTGTCAGATCGGCCCAGATTCAATTTGGGTTGTTTGGGTTCATATGTTCATATGAGCTAGTGGGCTAATCCCAGCTTTTTCCCATAGATATATATATATATATATATAGGAAAACTCTTCCCAACTCCTATAGGTGAAAATGAATAGTATTTTATTTTTCATTTTTTTCTATAAATCATAATGATCTAAAATTTTGAGCGTATATTCATCAAAAATAGTAAAATCTAATAAAAATATAAAACAAATAATTTGTAAAATATAAATTGACTAAAATACTCTTAAAATTTTACAGGGTATTTTGGTCAATTTATATTTGGTGAAATATTTGTTTCATATTTTTATTAGGTGCACCTCATTAAGATATACACATGCTCCAAATTTCATATTATTCCGATTTATAAAAACAAAATGAAAATTAAAACACTACTGGACAAGTGTGACCATGCGATGAACTTTGGACAGTGATGAGCATAGGCAAAATCACTGTTCATTTTCACCTATAGGCATTTTGTAGTATCTTCATTTTATATATATATATATATATATATATATATATATATAGTAATGATCCTATGAGACCCTCCCACACCAATGTGTGTTGGACCCTAAAGGATCACCATTAAATTTGGTACAAATCTCTAGAAAAGTCAAGTCCCATACCCATGTGATGACTTTTCTAGACATCCTGTAGGCTTACAAGATGTCAACTGAGAGGTGTCAACTGAGAGGCAAGATTCAACTTGGTAGGATGGGTGAAATTGGCAAAAAGGGGTAAGGGGTATGTGAAATGTGGATATTGTCAGAAGCATATGACCACTACTGTTAAGGGCAAACTTTTTATGTTTCGCCTACAGGATAAAACTTATATACTTCCCCTTATCCAATCGTCCATTCAGAATGGAGGGTTAAGATTGCTTCAATCACAATGTCACTTCTCTACACTATTTTATTTTTAATTTTTTTCTATAAATTATTTTGATACCAAATTTTGGACGTCCAACCCTCTAATAAACTTGCACTAACGAAAAATATAAGAAACAATATTTTTAATAAAATAAAATGATCAAAATACCCCTGAAAATTATAAAGGGCATTTTGATCATTATATTTCATCAAAAAAATATTTTTTATAGGTGCCCCCAAATTAGAAGATGGCACGTACCAAATTTCATATTCATATAATTTGTATAAAAAAAAAACAAAAAATAAAATATTTTGAGACATCGGTTCTAAGATCAAACAATGAGTGGCTCTTTTGATCAAAATTGGACGGTTGGATGGTAAGGGGAGGATAGTTCTTCTATGCTGTAGGAGAAATATAGAAACCTTTCCCTATTGTTAATTGCTTAAAGTATCGCTTCACCAAAGTTCAAGGGTGATATGTGACATACGAAAGAGAGGAAAGAAGAAAAAGAGAATCCGAAAATAATCCAATATAAATAATGGGTGATAGAATTTGTTTTGGATTCTAGCCCGAAGGTTGAGATTTGACTCTTTCTAAGGTTCTAAAACGGAGTCCACAACAAAAGATATTTTCATGAAAACCTAAACTCAACTTTTCTTCTCTCTATTTTTTCTTGTATAACACTTACATATTTGTAGAAGAAAAACTCTATAATCTAACTTGTTCCTTAAGAAATCTAACCATAATTAAATCAAAGCACGTCATCTCAAGGTGAACTGGATCGGCCACTCTAAAAACCGTGTTGGATTGAATGGATCGGTGATCCAAATGTGAGAATCGGTTGGATCGACCAGTCTCGGACTAAAAATTTTCAAACATCACTATAATTTCTCAAAAATCCTTGTTTTTAGATTTCTAAAAGAAATAGTGGCAATTGCATAATGTTTTTCACTATTGTATCAAAAAAATACGTAAATATTAATAACTTGTCTCATGTTGAGTATTAGTTGTCTATTAAATTCGTTTTATTAGTCAAATAAAGTTTAAAATGTAACATGATGATAAAATAAATTCCCCTTTATTTTTATTTTGTATTAATTTAGAAGTTTTGATTTTTGAAAGAATCTATAATAGAAGAGCTTGTTATTAGAGAGAGAGAGAGAGGGAGGGAGAGAGAGAGAGAGAGAGAGAGAGAGAGTGAGTGAGTGTGTGTTTTTGGCCCCATCGAAGAAATGGGAAGAAATGCGACAATTTGTCATGCATCGAAGTTTTATAGAAGCTTAAACATCACTAGAAAGCCTCTCAATTGTTGAGTGTGTGAACATGTGAAGGTTGGTGGGGCGTACAATTGGTTGGTGGGGCTCATGTGAAGGTGACGCCACTTGGTATGATTGGTTGAGTGTGTACCTCTTGTTTTAAATTATTTTCAAAAGTGTACTTACAAAGAAAAATTTTAAAAAATACCCTTACCCAAATTTTCCCATTCAAACAGATTCAGACTTGAACCGGCTGGTTCTGGCCAAACCAGTTCAAGAGGGGACCCGGCCGGTTCTTGATATATTGAGGGGTTTGGAACAGTGTCGACGATTCTTGATCAAGATCGCCGAATTTTCAAACCTTATTTCTTCTATTTAATATTTAACTTCTAGCTCTACCCCTCAATTATCTCAATTATCTACAACTAAAAAAAGACACAAATATTATAAAAGGAAACTAAACTAAAAGCCATTTAGTATCTGAAAAATTATACTAAAATAAAAAGAATAGAAAAACTCATTACATCAATGTGCAGCATTGTCCAAACACAATTGAAGAAGTCAAGTATTAGATGTAATAAGTTATCGAAACAAAGGGAAAGAAAGCACAAAGATAGGGAGTAATTGAGGAGAGAAGAGAGAGAGTGTGTCTTCAAAGGAAGAGGAGGAAGGGTCTGAGAGCTATGAATTTTCAAGGAGGGTCATTTTAGAAGATTCGCAAGCTAGGCAAATTGTAATATAAGAGATGCATGTTAGACGGGCTGGGGCTTCCAATAGTCATCTAGTGTCCGCACAATAAATAGGGGGTTGTGTAAGAAAATTCGTCAAATTGACCACTTTCTTTAAAGGGAAAATTACAAAAAACACTTTAAAATGGGCTATCTATGCAACTTACCCCTACCCCAATCTTTGCTCTCACTTTTTTGCCCAAAACAACTTTTTCTAGCAAAAACCCCCCCAAGGTCAAAAGTTGTTATTTTTTTTATGGAAATGCCCTTCTTGTACAAACCAAATCAATTCACAGGTCCCAAGTAGCGCACTGCCGGAGCGCGTCTTTGCATTGCCGGAGCACGTTCTGATAATGCCGGAGCGTTGTGGCTCAGACCTGCATTGCCGAATCGCACATTCAAAATGCCGAAGCGCTTGTTTGTACTGCGGGAGCGCGGTCCTCCATTGCTGGAGCATTGTGGCTCCAGAAACTTTATTGCCGGAGCGAAATGTCGGAGTGCGTCTTTGCACTACCGGAGCAAGTTTTCGTAATGCCGGAGCGCTGCTGCTTAGACCTGCATTGCCGACGTGCACATTGAGAATGCCGGAGCATGTGTTTGTACTGTCAGAGCACATGTGAATATAGGAGAGAGAAGGCCGTGTGAAAACAAACAAGGGTAGTTTAGTCTTATTTCATGCTATTTTTGGGTTGGGGGGTTATTTGCGAGGAAATGTTGTTTGGGGGAAAAAAGTGAGAGAAAAGATTGGGGTGGGAGTAAGTTGCACAGATAATCCATTTTAGGGTGTTTTTTGAAATTTTCCCTTCTTTAAAAGCCCCAAGTTGAGCAGAAGATTTATGCGAATCTGATACAATAAAAATTTCAAGAAGAATATGAATTAATTGAAAATTAAAGGGAAAATTACAAAAACAAAACCCAAGACAACACTTTCTATGCAACTTACCCCCAACCGAACTTTTTCTCTCTCTTTTTTCCTAAAAACAAACTTTCTATGCAAATACCCTCAAGGAAAAAAGTTCATTTTTTTAGACGAAAATGCCCTTCCTGTACACAAAAATCATTTTGGACAGATTTGATATTGACTTGTGGACCCCAGTAGCATATTGCCGGAACGCACCATCACATTGCCGGAACACACCATCACATTGCCACAGCACACAAGTATCGGACTGCCCTTTGCAACTACTTGGCCGCCCTTTTCAATTTCCAGACACACTTTACACAGTGTCGGAGCCCTACTGCTGGACCGCACTTTACACAATGCCAGAGCCTTACTGCGAGATCAAACTTTACACAGTGCCGAGGCGCTACTGCCGGACCGCACTTATACGGTGCCGGAGCCCCCTATTTTGGTGGGATAGAGGAGAGAGAGGCATGGGTAAGGTAAAAGTAAGAGAGGGTCGTTTAGGCTTTTTTTTTTTTTTTTTTTGGTTGGGGAGTTTTGCATAGAAAGTATATTTTTGGAGAAAAAAGTTAGGTTAGGAGTAAATTGCATAGAAAGTGTAGTTTTGAGGGGTTTTTGTAATTTTTCCAAATTTACAGGAACTCTTAGATGCGAAAACAGGAATCCCAAAAGTTGGATCCCACCAAAATCTTGTACTTATCCAGCTAGAAACAAAATAGGAAAGAGCACGAGCCATAATACAAAAAATAAAACATGAAACACACACGCCATAATAACACAAAAATTACTTGGTTCATCCCAAGAGGGCTACATCCACGGGTATGGCAAACTTAAATTCACTAAACCAATGGAAGTTACATCATAGATATTGGGATATAAAGTTACATTTGTAATCCTCGAAAAAACCCAATCGATCAAACCCTTTTAGACTCGCTCTCTCAAGCCGCACCACCCGCTGATCTCTCTTCTCTATTCCACAACTAAACCACTGTCTAAGAAGAGACACATCTCTATTGCATAGCTAAACCGCTACCCAAGGATAGACCCTTGAGAGCAACCAACACTTTCTTTTACCAAAAGGGGAAACCACCCAACCAAGACTTTCTCTCACCAAAAGGGGAAACTACCCAAAATATTCTTCGAAACTACTTCCCTATAAGAAACCAGTCTTTCAATCTGCAAGAAGTACATCCATGGTATTTTTAACCATAGGAAACTCTCTTCTCTCAAAGGGGGACCTTGCCCCTCATGCACAGAGGCCCCTTTCCTCTATCTCTAGAGGAAGTCACATTTTCTATATGGTGACCCAAATAAGACACATATAGTCTTTCATTTTTCATCCCATATACATAAGGTTAAGAACTCATATCAAATAGGATACTTCCCAAAGATGTCACATATATCTCAAAACTAAAAGATATAATCAAGAGCCCTAATCTTTTTGGATTTTAATTTTCTCTAAGAAATTATCAATATCAATCCAATCCCTTGGATCACTTTATGTTGGGTGATTTTAGATATATATCCAACAAACAAGTGTAGCTTCAATGGATATACTAATTCAATAGAAAGAGTAATATTCTAGAAATTAATAGGCTACTTTGATGCAACCTCTATGTACATATTTTTATAGAAAAAGTTTATATAGAGCCGAGGCTCTAAACAATCAAATTAGAACCCACCTCAAAATTTTACTAGAAGAGGTTGTTTCGATGCTCAAATATCCTCAAATTGATCATCTCGATATCAAGATACACGGACATGAGAAAAAAACAGATTTCAATACTTGTAAGGTACTTTTGAACCGTCAATTTTCAAGATTTTTATGTTTTTATAGATTTGCCAGATGCACACTTAAGATGAAAATATATTTTAACATTATCACAAAGATTTCAAGTGTTGAAACCACATTTCTCGATATTATTTGAAGGTGCGCTTAACTTTGAGCCTCGGCTCTATACAAACCGCAGCCTTTTATTTAACCTAGTATATCACTATCAAGCGGATCAGAGGCAACAACCTACGATATTGAGTTGAAAGATCAGAATGAAATGAGGATGTTGAGCCTTGAAAAAGGTAAAATCTTGTTTAAAATATGACCAATGATAATCTTTAGCTCGTTTTCGTTTTTAAATTAATAACGTGTGATTTATTAGTTTTGCTTGCTTTACATGTAGCAGAAGTTGCATCAAGTTAGAACCAGGATAGCTTGCAAGTTTGCAAATGTCATAGAACCCAACTCATATGGTATTATATTATGCTCTTAACTCATATAGTATTCTACTATAACTACTCTTGTTTGACTAATTTATCTTCGGTCTTTTGAGCGAGATAGTGGGTGGTACATGGAGGCCACATCACAATTAGGATCCTCAATGAAACTTTGTCATTTATGGGGATGTGAGAGAAATTAGAGTACATTCCAACAAAACAGAATAATAACTGATAGAGAGAAAAAAACCTGTTATTAATATGACGGTCCTCAAAGAACAAGCAGGTCCAAAGATAAATTAGGAGGAAAAAAATGGGAGCATCAAGGAGACAGCTAGATGAAGGTGAGAAGGGTCTGGTGGGGACTCTTATGAAGAGGATGGCGAAGGCGGGAGATATAAAGCACATGTGGAGATGAGCATGAGAATTGGACTAGCCTTGGCGACTTTGGGTTAGGGAATGTTGCTCCATGTTGACATAGGCATTTACGTGGGGATCCTTCCTCGACTCCAATGCATCTACGAGATTATCAATCTATAATGCGTAAGGTTATTAATATGAAGTGAAATTTGACAGGACTCACTTGAACTTCCACTACATTACTTAGAAAAATAAAGAGAAATTATAAAAAAATATATACTTTTTTTTTATTATTATTAGAAATAAGCCTCAATTTTTTTAAAACTCATCCATACCTTTTTTCCCTACTATTTGTATTTTTTTTATAAAAATCCTCTTCACGGTAGTCTTAGATCTATGATGCCTTCACAGTCGACCCAGAACCGTGATGGCATTTCAAACACTATGATGATTATTAGGTTACTGGAGATTATAGAGCATCACAATCTTTTAAACATCATGATACATCTATTGACCATCATTGTATGTTAAACACCGAGATGGTTATGAGCATGCTAGAACTTTAAAATCATCACTGTACGTAGAGTGTCATGATGCTTTCCTTATATATTGCAGCCTTTAAAAGGCCGTGAAGCATCCCTTGATCTGTTAGGATTTAAGAACCTCTTAGATGTGGAAATAGGAAACCTAAAAGTTGGATCCCACCAAGATGATATACTTATCCAGTTAGAAACAAAATATGAGAGAGCACGAGCTATAATACAAAAAATAAGGTATGAAACACACACACAAACCAAAATAATATAGAAATTTACGTGGCTCACCCTAAGAGAGCTACATCTATGGGCACGACAAACTGAAATCCACTATATCAATGAAAGTTACATCACAAATTTTGGGACATAGAGTTACCTCTCTAACCCTTGACAAAATTCAGTCGAGCAAATCCTTTTAAACCCGCCCTTCCGATCGGCATGACTCACTTAACTCTCATCTCTATTCCACAGTTAAACTACTATCCAAGGAGAGACTCATCTCTATTCTATAGCTAAACCGTTGTCCAAGAAAATACCCTTGATAGCAACCGATACTTTCTCTCACTAAAAAGGGAAGCCAGCCAAAATCTTCATGGGAACTGCTTCTCTACAAGAAACCAACCTCTCAATTTACAGGAGGCACATCCATGATGTTTCTCTCCATAGGAAGTTCTCTTCTCTCTAAGGAGAGGCCTTTCCTCTCATGCATAGGAGGCCCTGCATCTCTCTCCAGAGGAGCCCACATTTCCCATATGGTGACCCAAATAGGGTACACAAATTCTTTCATCTTTCATCCCATATATATAAACTTAGGAGACCGCACTAAATAAGAAACTTCCTGTAGATATTACATGTATCTCAAGAACCAAGAGATATATTTTAGAGTCCTAATCTTTTTAGATTTCTATTTCCTTTAGCAAACTTATCAATCTCAATCCCACATAATATGAAATTTCTTTATGTGGGTGATTTCGGATATCACCATATCCAACATTGATCACCACAGCATTTTAAACACCGTGATGATTATGAGCACACTGGAACTTTAAAATCATCATGTTCTGTAGACTATGATATCTTCACAGATCTAAGACTACTGTGAAGGGTATTTTCATCAAGAAAATGCAAATAGTAGAGGAAAGGAGTTTGAATGAAGTTTTGAAAAATTTGAAGTTTACTTTTAATAATCTAAAAAATACATATATATTTTATAATTTCCTAGAAATAAATTATACTATAGTTTAGTGTTACTTTAGATTATCATGGAATTTCAGAGAGTACGAGCCAACAACATCTCTTTTCTATCATTCTCGATGTTGTATATAGTTTTTATGATTTTTTTTTATCATTCTCTAATTTTTCAGTTTTTTTTTCAAGATTTCTTAGCTGATTAGGGCAAACTCAACGAGTCGACTTGAGACTAGTCCAGTTAACTCAGAGTAGCCAAGCCTAAGTTCCGCAACGGAGCCGATTTTGATAACTCTGTTCCCACTCAGATTTGAAAGCTGCCACAAGGAGGGAATACCTAAAATAGATAGGTGGCTGTTTTTAGGGTTTTTGGATAAGCACCTAAGGCACTAGAAAGATTCTAAGGAGGAAAAGTTTGCAGTGAAAGATATAGTGACCTATTTTAGGGTTTTTGTAAGAGAACCCTAAGACACTCGAGAGAGGAGATATTAAAGGAAAAAAGAGTTAAATAAGGTGAGCTGGAGGGTGCGCGCACCTAACCTGTTAATAGACCGTGCACTCTCTAAAATTAGTTTGTAAAAATCATGCACGTTATAAATTACATAGATTTTAGCCGAAATTAGTGATGTAATGGTGCAAATAGTGAACAGGTAAGATGAACCCAACTGGTGATTTTGGACAAAATTTAACCTCTCTCTAAAAATTGATTTTATCTCTCTGTAAGTAATACACAACCTTATGCTCCCTTTCTCTCTAGAATGGGCACACCAAAGTCAAAACCTCCTGCATGTGATTCTCTCAGACTTTCACCACCAGCTGTTGTTTTCTGAGACCAGAGAATCAGAACCGTTTATTTTTTTATTGAATGGTAATCCATTAACTATCTATAAGTTTTTCATGGTAGTCCCCCTCTCATTTTTAAGCTATTTCTCTCCCATCTCTCTTCTAAGAAACTTGATTCTTTTGCCATGATTTCTCTTGCCTTGTGATTTGTTACAGTGCTTCTTTTTTTAAGTAATTATTTATATTACTTATTTCCATGACTTGACTTTGGAATATATATCCAAAAGATTGACTGCAACAAGAAGACATGGATGGGACGTAGGTAACAATTTTCTTCAACTATTCATTACGTCTTGCTCATAATATTATTTTATGTGACTTTTGACCTTTTTTGAGTTTGGAAGGAACTAGAAATTATTGGGTCACGGGCCCTTTCTATAAACCCAAAGGTATTGGAAAAGGAATGCATGTACAGTGCTTTTAGGGTTTTGAAGTACTGAAACAGGAGTATTTGTCCTTGCTTTGTATGTTTTGTAACCGATGAGGGTTGGGGATGTTAGATCTCTAAATTTCAGATGATTTTTAGGGTTTTGTCGTGTTAACTATAGGTTCGGCTGATTTTTAGGGTTTTCAGTGATATATCTCTAACATTTACAGTGTTATATATAGGACAGATAATATTCTGGGTATAAGAAGATGATCTCTAGTTTTGTTTTTTCCTTTTTTCTTTTTTTTTGTTGACAATGTTCATGCTCTATAGGGTTTGTAGTGTTATCTTTAGGTTCAAATGATCTTTCAGGTTTACAGTAATGATCTCTAGGCTTTAAGATTGATCTAAGATGATTCCTTTGGTTTACTGCAAATTTGGAGATAGTTTGACATGATTTTTAGGGTTTACAGGGATGTAACAGTTGCGATCTAGTCCGAGAAGCTTTCAATGCGAACTTTTCATGGTTACCGAGAGAGACAAGGTTTATGCCTTTCAGTCTAGCCTTTCTTCTAGATCATAAGGGTTAGGCTTTCTGATAAAATTTTGGGATGAACAGTTTCTAATTTTGGTTTCATCAAAAAATAATTACAAAAGCAGTTTTCTGATTTTGGAGTTGTAAACTCAGATTGCTGCATCTTAGGGTTTGAAAAGCCTGTTAATGGTGGGCTAAATTCTTGAAAACTCTACCAAGGAGGTGACAGTGATTGCCAATGGCTCACCACTTCCATATCTAAGGATCTGTAGTGATAAGAGATCTTCACATTAGAAATAAAAAAAGACATCTATTCACTTTGCATGGTTGAAATTTCATTGAAGAATGAATGCAAGGAACTGATGTAGTGTTTTTTATTACGGATTGAGACAGAGAGAAAAAGAGAGAGAGGGCCTAGAATCAAATAATAGTGTGAGTAATGGCGTTTTGAAACTCTCAGTTTGAACTGAACTGCCTGAACCTGTGGGTGCCGATCCGGTTCTTGGGAACCAGGCTCAATGTAGTTCTTGGAAACCCGGCAATCATCTAGGGTCGATCTGGCTCTTGGAATCTTCGGGGTCAGATCTCATTCTTGGAAACCCTACAATCATCATGGAATCATCATATTCCCTATTTTTTTATATTTTAGTTTTAGTTGTATCCATAACCGATATGGACATACTGAACTGAACTACCACCCACCGGTGCCCTGGTTGTTTTAATCTAAAGCAGAACTTTAAAAATATAATATCGTTAGAAATTGATCAAAATCAATATTGGACTGGTTTTTTCACTGGTTAAATAAAGTTGAGAATTTTTTACTAATACATTATATATTTCAAAATGCCATTTTTATTTTCTTTATATATTTTTTTGAAATATGATTCACCAATTAGTTTTGACTGGACTAGACCTATGACTGATTCAAAGTCAGATCTTGATAACTATGATATCCACACAGATAAGTCTGTATTACCTAAACTCATTTGGCAGGTGAGCAGCTAAGGCTTTAAAAAGTTTGAAGGATGAAGTGGTTGAGAGAGAGTCATTTTCCATGGATGTAACCAGTGTGTGACTACTCAGCGGAGTTAATCAAACTCAGTCCTGGCCAAGCCAAGTAACTATATACAACTCTGGTATATATATTTAAAAATAAATAAAAATTATATAAATTTGCTCATAAAAATCACAAACGTAATTTGGATGTATTTCACAATGATTTGTTAGTTTTAATTGTCAAATGCCTCAATTATGCATTTTCTTTTTTTCAAATTTTTTGAAGGTAAATCAATTTGTTTTTAAATCTATTTTCTTATATTTGTTGGCTTCATTTTGTTTTTTAATTATATTCCACTAAAATCTTTATATTATTTTTAACTTTTTTTTCTGAAATTTCTTATTAGGGTTTTTTTAGCGTTATATATTAGTGTTATGAAGATTGGACTAACCAGCAAACAACCGGTTTGACAGACTGGTTTTAAAGATAAAAAATAAATAAATAAAACTAAAAAAAACAGTTTTCGTTTTATTAATCAGTCTAACCAGTTAAAATTAATGGATGGGCTAAAATCAGTTAAATGTACAAATCTTACCGGGTCAGCTAAGGCACCGATTAGTGGTGACCATGATGTTCATAACTACCCCGTGTATTACTTGGGCCTCCTACCCGGGACGAGTCTGAAAAAAATTGGAAGTAACAGTTGGTAACTGCAACGTCGTTGAAGTTGGAAAATAGAGCAGTTGCAAAGTCCCCAATTTTCTCTTTAACGTAGCAACCGCCAAAACATATCCAACGGACCTAACAACAAAAAAGGGTTCAGGAAGGTGGAAACGTTAGGGCACTGCACATTCTCCCCTCTCTTTCCTCCTAACTACCTTTTTCTCTTTCCAAAACTGCGAAAAAAACACAGAAAAAAAATAATATATTCAATCGATTCTCTGTTAATAGTATATGCAGAGAGTAGGATTTTTATCTCGAGAGAGATGTGAAGTTCAGAACTTTAAGACATTCTCTCTAGGTGGGGCTACTCGCTTCTTTCTCTGCAAACGCCATGTCTGAGAGAGAAAGAACATAGAGGATTACGCACAGAGAGCGAAAACTTGGAGAGAGAATGTTTACAGAAACGATTATTTGCAGGTGGAGCGAGGGGAAATCTCTGTTCGCCCGGTGCGCGTTTGTTTCTGTGCATAAAGACTACCAGAGAATTAGAGAGAGAGAATTAAGCTTTCTGTTTCTCTCTCTAGGCGCTCATCCCAAGAGCTCTCAGAAAAGCTACATCATATCATTCACAAAAAGGCCCACGCCCTTTATCCATAAAGCCCCATTTCCTTTACTAAGAAAACCCTAAACGACCATTCCAGGTGCTTTCTCACTCCCTCCGTTACCCGCAACCCTAAGTCCGAAACCAGAAGCTCAAACCATCTCCAATGGACGGAAAGGACACAAATGTATCGATGCCCGTCCAGCCAAGTGGGCTCGAGGTGGGCTCGATGGAGGACGATCATGTGGACTCGGACTGGCTCCAGCTGGGGCTCGCACCCAGCACGAGGCTCAATAACAATAATGATGAGGAGCCCCCCAGCTTTACTCAGGGCGTGCCTGGTTTTGTTGAGGCTAATGATGAAAACCATGACCAAAACTATGATACAATTGATGGTGTGACCACCCTCAACCTTTTTCAGACTGCACCTGACAGCAATGGAAATGATGGTGGCGAACCCTACGACCCGAACCAAGAGGCTCATGGGGTCGACCCCAGCAGGCCATGGCTCCACCCCGGTTGGCTACGACCACGAGCTACTGCGGCTCGGTCGCGCCGGGGCCGACGCGTCGAGCATAGGCCCGAGGTGGGGGTCTGGTTCTCACTTATGCCGTCCAATAAAGGGTGAGAGGTCCACAACAATCATGGTGTTTTCCTTTGAAATTCCTTTGAGTAATCATGACATGAGAGTTCCATGTTTTTTTTTTTTTTTTACTTTTTTATGTTATTTTTTACATTGTTTTTTTTTAGGGGGGGCGAGGAGGAGCTGCCACAGGTGCCTAGGACTTATATCAGGGTGAAGTATGTGTATCTTTCGTTGTTGTGTATGGTTTTTGAACTCGGTCAAAATGTGTGTATGGTTGATTTTGTTGAGGGTGGTGGATGGTGTTGAGTGAGTTATACACGCTACTTTTGTGCAGTGGTGGAAGCTTGACCATCCATTTAGTGAAGTTGTATGTGGTGCAGAAGCTCGGCCTGAGCAGCACGGAAGAAGTGAGTGCTTCTCTCTCTGTAACTCATCTTCATAACTCTCTCTCTAAACATTCAAAAAACACACTCTCTCTCTCTCAATTGCCGACAATTTCGATCACAAACTATGTCATCTGTCGAAATGTATGGACATGAAAAACCTCTACTACATGACTAGGGGTGGGTGTCTTTTCACATCAATTTAAATCCAATTGATGTAAAAAAAACTCCCGTATTTAATCAGCTTAAAAATAAAAAATTGCATAAAAACACTTTCAGATAAGTATTTCTATGCGTAACAAACATGCCCTTAAAAAATATTGCAATTTTATTTTTTCGGTGGCTTGCATATGAAGGCGCCAATGCCTTTGTTTTGAGGTGTTTGGGTAGTGAGAGTCCAAGAGCTTTGTGGGGTACGAGGCAATAAAATTATAAATCATGGATTTAAATTGGTGGTTTATTAGCCTTTTGGATTGTTAATTTAAATTGGTTTGGATATGTCCTTTTCCTCTTTTCCTGATACTTTATTTTCATGGATAATACTGTGTGTTTTTTTTTATTTGTTTGGCTTTTTTTGTATAAAAATGTTGCTAGTCTCTATCTGAATTGACTGGTTAGGTGATGGGTTTGTGAACAAACAAGAGTTGTTTTAGTAACACATTTATTGGACCTCATGAGACCACCAACTTTCCTAACTTTCATGGCTTGACTTTGTTTACAAGTATTAATAGTTTACTGTTTGTTAGGTACTCTCTGAGCCTGCTTTCTACGTGCTTAGTTTCCTGATATCCTCGTATTACCATAAAAGTAACAAGGCTTTTAATATCTCATTTTCGAACCCATGAAACCACTTCTTCACGTTATGGGTTGCTTGCTTACGTGGGTTCAGCTTAAAATATCTGCAATTTTCATGGCACTTTTTTCCTTTTTTCTTTTTCTCCCTTCTTTTCTGTTTTACGTTTTTTTTTTTTTTTTGGGTTGTGGAGGGTGGGAGTTGAATAAGTGATAGAATTGGAACCCTAGGCGTTCATGTCGGTGTGTGTAACCCCAATAACTATGTTTCATGATGAAAAGATGAAGTCCATTTATCACATTTCACCAAAAAAAAAAAAAAAGGGTCCTAGTGTGTTTGTCATAGTTGGATTCTCGTATAATTTGTACCAATGAATATAGGATCCTCACAAACTAGTGCCAAGCATTGATTGTCCTTACAAACAAGACATTCTTCACATAAAATCATATTATTGAGCTTGGTTTAATTATTTTAGAGTGTGACTTGTAGTTTATTTGCTTTTAAATGTATTTGAAACTATGATATAACATATGTTTATGGTCTCTCTTTGGCAGTCCTTTGTGAAATTAAACTTGGTAAAGTTCAGTGGGCCTAAAAATTACTTCATGAACCATTAGTGGAAATAGGGCAGCTGTCTTGTAGTTTAATGAATGAGACTTCTGATTCCCCATATGGCTTCAGTTAAATCATATTCAACAAACTTGTTTTGAACATTCGAGGAGCTCATGCTTCCTTTCTAAGATTTCCTACCTGTATCTGTCACCATTCTCTTCTTGCATCTGCTCTCAAGCCTGCAAAAACCTGTCTCTAGAATGAAGTCCAGCTGTTGGGGCACTTGTCATACATGTTATGAGCCTCACTAACACATTTATATTGTTCATCTTTGCACAATGCTTTCCGATAAATCGACAACTAAATTATCTGCCCTTCTTATCAATGTTGTCCTTCCATTGGAGCATAGTTTACAAGGGATTAGTTGATGTATAGTTTTAATTACATGAGAGTCCATGGGTTCACCCAAGACTGTGCGAAACAGACCGATCCCTTCTTGAGTCTAGAGTTATCGAGTCGCATTTGCAATGCAACGAGTCAAGTAATCAACTGACACAATGTATGAGTATCGAGTCTTACAACTAGCTCTTGAATCAGTTGAATCATGTAGTGATTTTGATTTGGGAGGGACATTGCTTTAAATATAGTTATTTTTGTGTGGCTTTGCCTTGTGATGCAGTTATGAGACTCTTTCCTTGTATGCATCTTTATGTAAGTTACCAAGGCGTTCCCATCAAGATATGATGAATGCTTATCCAAATGGTGTGTCAAGTCAAGTGAATGGTTGGGAAAATTGAGTTTGAGACTCAAGTTTTTATAACTTGATGAGTTGCTTACCTAATTCATAACTCAACTCGACTCTGTGGGTCTTGTCCCCAATATTCTTTTCAACCAAAATAATTGAAATGAAAATCATACAAAAGTTAAAAATCAAACTCCAGTCCACAGCTTGGCATTACCTGAGTCATCATAAATCATGAGCATCTAAAAGTTGTTTTTTCTGTCCAATTTCATTTACATTACAAAGTTTGGTGTTCTATATAAAATTACTAAATGGAAACATTATTCCCTTTTGATTTAACTCTTTGTAGCTAAGCCAGTTGAGTCTAATCCCCAATATTGCTACTGATTCTCATTTCCAGTGACATTCTATTTATAAAATAAATGTTTATGTGCCATGGTGGCACAAGTTCACTACACAAGTTTGTGACTTCTGCAAGTGCATTGCGCAAGTGCATGATAGATTGTCCTTTCTTGACGGATGGGTGAGGTTTTTTGCATATTGTGTTAGGCATACACACACACACACAAACAAAGTTACCAGTACTGCATGAATCAAATTTCCTAGAATTATGCATAGTTTTATGTGTTCGATATAACATGAAAATGTTACATATATAGATGTACTTATTTTCATTTAATGATTAGAAGTTCCTTCGAATTATGAATATCGGCCACATTTGGACAGTTTCAACAATTAATTGAGGAAGGTTTACTATGAAATAAGTGAAAGCAAGTGTTATTCATAGGGATACGAGTGATTTGGCAATCTTTTCTTAGAAAGAAAGGTGTAGATAGGCCCAGGCACCCTTGAATAGTGGATCGGACGAAGCTACTTCCTTCTAGACTTCTAAATAGGCAAGCGACTCAACCAATTTGATAAATGGTCTGTCCAACCAAATCGATCCGTTAGTATGGATCATGTAATATTGGTGCATTTCTTATGTTCAGATCAATAGAAACCAATTTTAATTTCTATATTTTGATTTATGACTTAAAAGTGAAATAAGAAATTCAAAAGTCACTTATGAGATTACGTCCAGGAAGCCAGACAACCTCATAGCGCATGATATTGTGCTTTAGCATTGACTTAGAGGCCGACGTTTTTTTCTACTTTTTCGATATATCCAGGATTTTCCTTACACCGATGTTAGTGATTCAGGAACTATCAACAGCGCAACCAACCCAATCAACAGCCAAATAAGCAACTAACATTGGTTGAGATTACAACAGGTGTCGTGGGTTACAATTAGATGTGAGACTGACATCGAAAATATTTTGATGGAGGCCAAATAACATTCAAGAGTTGGTATCCTGCTTTAGACTCACTCAATAGATTGACAACATAAACAATATCATTTGTAGTGATGGTAAATGGATTCATTCTCCAGTTGTCTTTATCAAGTACATCTCGGAGTCGAAACTCTGTCATCTACTCAATATTTAAGAGAGAGAATAAATAATGGCTCATGTAGAGAGCAACATAGTCACTAAGAAGGAAACTTCATTATTCAAGAAACACAGAGTGGACTGAACCTTCAATCTCAAACAACATTGTAGTTGAAGCTCAACAGCGCCAGTTGTAATATGATCATCTTCAATAATGGATGCGGCATCCACGTTAAAGAAGAGTAAGTTATCTGTCATATGAAATGCTGATAAATATAGATGAATCGTCACTACTACGTCGAATTAGAAGTCATAGATGAGGTATTTAGTCAAGTCCATGAGTGCCTTGATCTTTCTGATAATAAAGGTAATCCTAGAGAACCGAGGCCAATGGTAGTTGCACAGACGCCTCTTCTTGAAGGGTCATCATAAAAGAATATATTATTCATATGAGTCGATACAATGCCATTGTCAAAAGACCGGAGTAGCAGACCTGATTTGGATGGTGGTGGTCATGGAAACAAGGACAAAGTTCTCCTCATGTTCAACGCCATAATATGCATGAAGCCCTGACGAACAGGAGTATTTTAGCTTTCAAGTGAAGCAACACACATTTTCGGCTTCCACTGATAATGAATTCCATGGGGGAAGAGGAGCTAGGTTCTAGGTCTTTGGAATGCATGACTACATTAGCAATCCTAAAATAGAATGAGCGATGATCAACAGTAGTAGATATTTTGGAATTACTTTGATGTTCTACCAGAATCAATAACCAAGAAGATGAAAGCTAACTAGAAACACTAGATATAGGACACGTCTTTCGAGTACAAGGCAAAAGCTATTAAATTGCAAGAGGGTAGAAATAGTTGAGGATCCAGAAACCATTTGTTGGTATTGAATGGACTCAATAGCTTTAGACTTGTAGCTACATGACCATTGGGCCCTATTATTTCCTCTTTCTCGACCTTTCGAGTTTGTGCTTGAATTGAAAACACTGTGTAGAAACCAGGAAATTATCCTGGAACCTTTGTGCAGTGAAGAGGGACTTTAAAGAATGACACACTGCTACTACGAACTTCGTTGCTAATGTCTACTTTCAATGGAATGCATTGGATAGCAATTTTGTCTCTTCCTGAATGAGCTCTACAAGAAAGGGAAGGCCAGAGAGAGCCACTTCCAGTTGCTCACCTTTCCCTAGTTAAAGTTTTTGGGGTGAACAATCCCCTGTATTTTGAGAAGGAACTAGAGTCATCTCTAATTTGATATATTTGATTTGGAGATTCAACTGATGATTTCCCTTGTCCATGGAAAATACTTTGGTATGGCAAACAAACGCTCCGTAAATTCTCTTCCGCTAAGACTGAATGGTGATGCCACCCTCTGATACTATGTGCATAGTTTTTTATATTCTTATGATTTTATATGGTTCAGTATGGCATGAATTTAGCATGCAATGTTTTCATGCTATGTTCATGGTTCTGAGGATGAGGAAAACAGTGCATTGCGTTCTTCATGTATCTGAATATCTTCTGAGAAAACCATTGACCTGAGTATCGTTGTTTTCAAATATCTCCATGCTTTCTGGAAATGGGACGTGCACCTGATTCTATAACTCTTGAAATCAACTTCATTGATCTGCAGAAAAACATTAACGTAGCGAGCTTCTCGTATTGTCTTATAGTATTTATCCAGTTATTTTGATAAATTTGCTCAACCTCTTTTACATGCCCCTTAATTTCATTTAACAGTTACAAATTGCTGGACCCATTTCGTACCTTTTGGAATGTCATCAACCCATGCTTTTCACTCTCTAAAACCCCCTTCATTTCACTCGACTTCTTTGGTTTTTTTTTTTTTTTTTTTGGGTGGTCATTGAACTTGACATGCTTTTGGAAATTTTGGATGTTGACATCTGATCTCACTGTTTCCTAACCAGATACCAGTAAAACAATTCAGATTTAGAATTCAATTGCTAGTAAAGACTCTATAAAGATCGATTTCAGTTCGTTATTTGCCTTTCAATATCTGAAATCAGTGTCAGAATGCATGTCTTGGGGGTCATTCATTTAATATAAGTTTCTTTAGTTCCGTTTGTTTTCATGGGGTTTTAGACAAAGGAAACCAGGGAAGAAGAGACACAGGCTAATATGCTCCCACAAACTAAGGTTAAGCAAATTGGTGAACGCTCATTCTATACATAAGAGATGTCAACAACATGGTGCTATGAAGGCTATAGCATCTTAGCCTCATCGGATATCAGATTATTTCGACCACATTCTCATGTCGAAATACACTAAGATTATTTCGACCACATTCTCATGTCGAAATACATTAACACATTAGGACTAGAGCCAAACATGTCTTACGGAGCTGATGCTTGGACATTCTGGGCCTTCTGGGTTTAAGATGGCTGTGACCTTAGAAAGCATCCAAGCACTTTACTATTATGAAAGGCATCCTGAGTACCATGGGCTATAGTGGAATAGTTGTCCCCTCTGTGCTCCTCAGTGCTTGGTCCTTTGGAAAGTTTTAGGTGTGCTTTAGAGACCCCCATTTCTCAATTTCATCAATAAAAACAAATAGAAAAAGAAATAGAGAAATAGAATAATTGATTTTTTTCTCTTATTTGATATTTCGGCAAAAACTCTGTTGCTGGACTACGCTTATAACCGTAAATTATTTATTCAGAAGCCATTGCTCGGTGCTACAGGAGTCCTGAATTACCTTCGCTTCATGAACAGGGATCATATGAAACAGTTGGTAACCAAATCATGAACAAGGAGACTTGTTTTCTTTAGAATTACTAAATTGCTTTCGATTTTCTTATCATTCGACTACAATATCTGATACCATGTCCATGCTTAAAAGTGTAAAAGACAAACTAAGATTTACTTGCTTTAAAATTTGGTTTCCAAGATAAATTTGAAGGCTTAGGAAATTGTCAAACGTTTTACTACCTTTGCACTTTTTAGCCTAATCAGGTTTTACATTTGTACATGTTGCAGATCGATATTTTCTGTCAAGGACAAAAACTGTCAAATTTACATACAGTAAAATATGTTCGAGATATGATTTGGGTTCCAAGGTCAATCCTGTCAATGAATGCAACAACCTCATTCAACTCTGAATCCAGTTCAACGGAACTAGTGATGATACTGCACTATGAAAAACGTCGCCTTCAAGACTGATTTGAGTTCTTAAAATGCCTTCAAAGACATAATTCAAGTTCTTGAAATCAATAAGAGTAGATATACTCAAGTAATAAATATATGCTTCGAATGCAGAATTGAGTATTTGGATAATGGAAAAACGGGATGCTGGCAATATTATAAAGTGCATTTGAATGTTTGTTTTTCTTTATATGACATGATTTTCTGTTTTGGGTGGAAGAATGAAATACTTGGTTTTCAACGGTTGAAGAACTTAACCTGAGTAGGACAGAGATATCCCTTGATTGATAATTTTCAGTTGCAAATGTGCAGACAATAAAGACATAACTGTCATTCCAATATTTGAATAGATTTTGCAGTAGAAAATGTCACAAAAAAACCTAAATGTGAGAAATGCCATTTCTGGTTTATGCTTTTTCATCTTCTTCAGTGACCTCGAGATCAACATGTCTCCAAATGAGTCCCAGACTGCTCCCCATTACATTCATAATCACAGCAGATAGTGCTGAAGGTAAAGCAACAAGGGGGGATGTAAAATGGGAGGTCGCCAAAACAACCCCCAAAGCCGAATTTTGCATCCCAACCTGTCCATTCAGGTACACTGAGTTTCATCAACAGATAGAAAACAGAGTTCCATGAGGGAAATACCTACACTCAGTTCCATATGTGTGTGTGTGTGTGTGTGAGAGAGAGAGAGAGAGAGAGATTTTCCGCATTACCTCAATTGAAATTGCTCGGCGCTCTGGTTCTCTGAACCTGCATATGCTTGATGCTAGGTTCCTGCACAGAAGCCCCAAACCTATAAATTTTAGGGTGTGAAAGTTATAGTACCCATTTGTATCCTGTGTAGATATAAACAGTCTCTAGGATGCTAACATTCATAATCATACAAAACCTTCATCACACTAACTTCATGATTTGCATTTTGCCGTAGACCCTGCATCCAAATAAACTTCCTCCCATTTCCTTTCTCCCATTTCGTTTTTTTCTATGATTCAATTTCAGTAGAGCTTTTCTTCCACCCAAGAATACATTATATGAACTTCTAAGGAATAGTGAGATTCTTCTAGTTCCCACAGGGAGATGTTTTGGTAGAAACTTTGATCATAGATCTAAATATTTCTTTACATGTTACAAGCTCACAATCACCCATGAGGAGCAATACAAGAGATAGAAACATACCCCACAAAGAAACCTGCAAAATGCAGCAACAAAACAGACCACATCACATGCGCCAGTTCTCCTGATAAGATATTATGGATTCCTGATGGCAGAGATGAATCTATGCCTTGTTTCGCACCAAGTATCGAGGGTCCGAGTCGAATGACATTTTCTGAGAACACACTATTAAAAAGAAAAAAGAAAATGCGAACAAGATAAAGAAAATAAAAAATGAGGGCGAAAAAGGTTCACGAACACACGAACAGTATATAATAAACAACAATGTGACAAACCTGCTTGCAAGCAAGGATGAAACCAACACTGCGAGAAGAGGGCAAAAAGGTACAACAACTTTCACAAACTCTGGAAAAATCCTCTGCAGAGAGGAACCGAGAAGAATGGGTAGAACAACAGCCTAACATAGAGAGAAGAATGTGGTGCATGATAAGGTATCAGGTTGGAAAGAAACCGCTTCTTATAGGGATCACAACATGTGAAAACAGATGGATGGGGTGTGTCATTCCTCTGCTTGAAGTCCAGGGAAAGTTGTTTTGGATTTTGAGCGCAGTCAATGATACACCCAGCCACAGTTTTCATATCTTATGGCTTGTCAAGTTGTTACTTTTCCATAGGAGAAGTAAATCATCTCATTTTATAACTTCCCATTTTTAATGAGTGAGAAAAGATACTGAAGAGTTTGTTTTCAATACCATTTTTCATAATAAAAGAAAGAAAAGACATTTAAAAAGTTCTATTTCACCTGTATAGTGCTAATGGACAGCTTAGCTGCATCTATAGGTATTACGGCCCCAGCCAAAACCTTGGTCAAGAGAGGAGTGAGTAGGGCTGCACCCAGAGTGGTACAAACTGTCATCATGACCGATAATGGCACATCCCCTTGAGCAATCAAAGTCACCTGTACTACTATTTTGCAGAAACAGATAACTGCAAATGTAAAGAATCTTGGAGCACATTTACAAAGTAACAAAATGAGAGGTAAAGAATGCCATATAATCTAAGAATTCCTAATGGTGACCCACTCTCTGATAAAATCCTAACTGGGACACTGCAAACAAAAAAGGCCCTTCAACCTGAGAAGGGAAATTATACAACAAGACCATTTGTCTCTTGTAAAAAAAGCCAATCACCACCAACTGTTGGATGTAAAATCAAGGGCTGGAGGTAATACTGAATGCTCTCAAAAGTCTGGGAAATTCTTTTTTGAACTTTGTGCAGAGAATTGATGCACCCCATTCACTTTTACATTCAAATGGCTTTGAGTGTTTGTGACCTTTGGACACAAAAGGTAATGGTCTCAATCCACATCAAAATTTCCTAGAGCAATATAGGATCATGTCCATATTGCCACACATTCAATATGCCGATTATATCTTTTTTTGACAAATGCAGATATTATGTCCTCTGAAATGATTAAATGCTCTTTCGTTCAAGGAATGGCCTCTAGGTCTGGCATCAAGAGTGTTGGGGTGCCTCATAATGATGTCTAGAGCTCTATCCCTACCAAGGTCCCAATTTAACATTCAAATTAAAAAAAAAAATAACTCTTTTTGGATAATAATTAGACACCAATGGGATTGAAATCTGATACCCCATATGATGCTCCTCATGATTTGCAATATAGCATTCCTTTGGATTAAAACGTGATTGCAAAATAGAAAAGCAAACAGTACGTATATGAAAGTTGCTTCAAAGAAAATATTTCAATTCAAACCACATAAATTTTAATATGGAACTAACATTTGATTCTTTCATTAAAGGAAAAAACTAAATTTATAAAAATGTCATTATTCATACTTTGTGTGTGCAGTACCATACTGAATGAGTGGAACTTCGATATGTTATCTCTTTACAATGACTGATTCTAGAGTATGCTGTGAATATGGAACTCCAAGAGTAAAATCTCATGGTACAGTTATTCATTTCTAAAAATAGAATCATAAACCTATGTAACCAAAGTGAATTTCTCGTTTGTAAAGAGAAATTCCATCTAGAGAATAACAAATCCAAGAAATTTCAATAAAAAAAGATAAAAAATAACAGAAAATGCGTTTAAATAAATCACAAAGAGTAGAGGTGTTTTACCACATTAGATGCAGTTCCCCCAGGGCAACATGAGAGCAAAATCAGACCCACAGATAGAGCAGGTGAAAGCCCCATGGATTTAGCAATAAGTGCCCCAAAGCTGGGCATAATTGAGTATTGTGCAATGCAACCAAACAGTATCTAGATCCAATGACAAAGATAATAACACATCAAAACCAACTCCAACATATCACTTCCCAATAACAGCATATACAAAAGATTAAGAAAAAACAATAGGAAATCTTAGAATAACAAATATAACATGATTTATACTGAAGTAAAAATCAGTATCATTGAAAACAAAAGACAAAAAAAAAAAAAAGCAAAAGATTTTTATTATAATTGCAGCCATTAAATCCATTTCTAAAGGGCCCCAAACAACAATTAAAAAAACCAAAACCACCAAAGAATATAATTTCAGAAGTTATACTAAAATATGGCAAAAAATAAGAACAAAAAAAAGAAAGCAATGAATGAATGCCATACCATAAATAACACAAAAAATTGGCCATCTGTTAAAAAGTTAAAAATAAAGAGAGAATTTTTCAAGCGAATCACACACTAGCAGGAACTTTAACAATACCAAAATTATGAAAGTCCCAATTATCCAAAAGACATACATTAGAAAATAAATTCAAGAACGGATTTTTTGTTTTTTTTTTTTTTTTTTTTTTTTTCACGGCAGAGTTACTCACCGATAAGGGCCTTTGCATAAAGAGACAGACGAAGTCACTGAGCTCAAGAGTCAAGCCCATGGCTAACATAATGAAGCCCAAGGAGAAGCTATACGAAGCAGGCCCTCTCCGTACAAACCATGAAAAGGCGGAAGGTTTCACGCAGGCAATAACACCACCGACTGTAACATAAACGGGGTAAAGACTGGTTGCAAAACTAAATAAATCCTGCATGCTCAAATTGGGTTTTGTTGGGTGAGGCTGAGCTTGATCTCTGTGAAAAGATTTAATGGAAGTCTGAAAGCTTGTTGGGGTTTTCTTGGTAGACAAACACTTGCTGTTGGGGCTGAATTTGGTGATAGTGCGGCGGTTCAAAAACAAGGATTTGGGTTTCGTTGTTGTGAAACCTAGAGAGAAAAGCAGCGAGCAGGAAGCCATGGCCTCTCTGCAAATTTCTGACCCCTGAACTTCTCTCTCGCACACAGTAGCTTTCTTTTGGCTCACACAGTGATCTGGGCATGCGCATATTTCAATGGGCAAAATTATATTATGCGGTCCGGACCGCATTTCTACATCTAAAAACAATCGAAACTAACGGTTTAAATATTTTCTTATTATAATTATTATTTTTAATTTTTAAAATTTATTTATTCTTTCATATTCATAACGTTTATGTTAGAGATTACACATTCATAAAAATTAAGTCTTAAAAACCATATCCAAACTAGATTTATTAAAAAATCCGCATTTCTAAGCATGCGGGCATAGAAACCAAGTTTTTGTTTATTAAGATACGTCTATGTGTTAAAATGGCAAAAGCTGAAACCGGTTCCTTTCAATGGTCACCATTGGGATGCAAAAGCCAAAAGATATTCTATTCCCTAGGAGTATGTTCTCTATTTCGGTACAATCCCACCTAGAATTAGAATTAGTTTTACAATCTTAAATTTTGGGGATATAACCTCTTTAGCACGTAGACTAATCTTAATAAAAAAATCATCCTAATTGCATTCACGAAAGGACCCCGTAATTTTAATAAAAAAATATCCTAATTTTACACTCGAAATACTTAAACAACAATATCTCAAGATTGAATACAAACCATCCAATTTTTAACGTGTGAAATCTAAGTGTTAGAAAATTAAAATTTGAATTATTTTCTTTTTTAAACAATCATCTAGTTATTTTAACGCGGTTAAAATTCGAAATAAATAAAATCCTCCCAAATAGGTCGTCAGACTGAGGGAGTAGAAGTAAAGTATGCTCCATGAGGGAGCATAAAATATGTGCTATTAAAGAAATTTTCATTTGTTTTTTATGAAATTGAGGTTTTAGATGTATTTGAAAACCAATTTGGTTAATTTTTATGAAATTGAGGCTCTAGATGTATTTGAAAACGAATTTGGTTTTATGTCAAGAAGATCAACGACCAAAGCTATTTTTCTACTTAGACAACTGATTGAGAAGTTTAGGACGAAGGGAAAAGACCTCTATATAGTCTTTATTGATCTAGAGAAAGCTTATAGTAGAGTGCCTCGAGATTTGATTTAGCGGAAAAGAAATGAGTCTCCAGACACTATATCGACTTGATGAGAGATATGTACAATAAAGCGCCAACTAGTATACGAACAATTAGTGGAGACGAGTGAGTTTTCAGTGATAATATGTCTACATCAAGGGTCAGCATTGAGCCCGTACCTCTTTTGTTTTAATTATGGACGACCTAACTAGGCACCTGCAGAATGAGATATCGTGGTGCATGCTGTTTGCAAAAGTTTTGATCGATGAGACCTAAAACAACGTCAACACAAAGGTAAAACTTTGGAGGGATGCTTTAGAATCCAAGGGTTTTAGAATTTTAACTAAGGTAAAGTATATGGAATGCAAGTTTGATAATAATAGGAGTAGAAACGATGAAGTAGTTAAAATTGATGGCCAATAAGTACGAAAAAGACTGCACTTTCGATACCTTGGGTCAATACTTTAAGAAAATAGAGAGATTGAGGAAAATATCACACACAAAATTAGAGCTGGGTGGCGAAGTGGAGCTGTGCAACTGCAATTTTATGTAATCACAGCATACCAACAAAGCTAAGCGCAAGTTCTATATCACAACTGTGAGATCAGCTTTACTCTATGGCATTTAATAGAGCAGTCTGGCGGACCAGGATTCGTGTAGCCGATCCCATATAATTGAGAAATGGCTATGATAATGAAATTGAGGTTCTCGATTTTTATTATTTTCTTAATCTAGTCCCTGGTAAATCACTTTTTATTTTGGAAAACTATATAAAGATACTATTTACTTTTGATACATGAAGGTCACTATTATTTTTTGTCTTTCATATTTCAAATTTGGTGGTTGTAAGTGTGTCATTGATGGCCTCAAAACTAAGAAACAAAATTTGTTGAATTTTGTGACACATCCCAAGTTTTATATTTACCATTTAACAGCTAGAAGTAATTATGACATATTTGTAACAAAAGCAAGTGGTCTCATCGTATACAATCCATTCTATTTTTGTGAATCTGATGCTCAAAATACTAGACCGCCCATTGTAGGGAGGTTCAATATTATAAAATTTCTAGCCACCCATACTTAGATTTTTTTTTTTTTTTACATATAGACTAGCTCGAGATCTCTAATACCAAATGGTATTTAAAATGAACCAAATTAAGATGGTCCGATATTCCTAAACATTAGATGATTCCTTATTTATTTTTCTCTTATGTCACAATGACGGTTAAGAATAAACTCTACCACGATATGGATGTTCATTGTATATATATATATATGGGTGTGGTTTCCATAAGGTTGCAACCTTCAACAATCCAATTAAGGCGCACCTTCAAAATTTATCATAACATATAATTTAGGTGTAAAATATATTTAGGATTATCTCAAAATCTATTATTATTTCAATGATAAAATTTTAAACTCCAAAAATAGTCAAAATCAAGTAGATCTATAAACATAGGAAAATATTGAAAATAGACAGTCTAGATAATATGTTGTAAGATGCACCATTTCTAAGACTCAAAATCCATTTATTTTTCATAGTCATACATCTTGATATCTAGATGATCAATCAGAAGGTTTTTCAACATTAAAACAACATTTTTTCAATGGTTTTTTGAGGTGCATCTGTAGTTCTACATTTTAAGGTTGCAACCTTATATATATATATATATATATATATATATTACTCTATAGTATAGGTTAAAGTTAAAATTACTTGTGAATGTTCTTTTTCCCATCAATGCCCTTAGATAGTTATTCTATAAACTAAACTAGAAGGGTAATATAGTCTTTTGACACAAATTATAAAAATAAAAATAACCCATTTTGAGTCGCTTTTCTATGCTCTTTCCTTCTCTTTTATTTACCTCATCTCTCTTTTGATACTTTGTCTCTCATCCACCCATTTTTTCTCCCTATTATACCCTTTTTCTCTCTCTACACCTCATGTCTTTGTGTCACGACCTTGCTCCTGCCGTCTCCACTGAACCCGCAGAGGGCCAAGCCCGGGCCTGTCGAAAAATCGTAGGGCATGGGGCCACGACCACAGGTTGCGAGTGCCACATTGGTTAGAGTGCGCCCAACACCTTGAAAACTGAGAAATTTTCGGTATCAAGCTAGCCACAAAAAAAAACAAAAAACAAAACACAATATACATAACCATAGTCTGCTAGACAAACAAGTCCCAAAATATATAAAACAATCCAAAATAGTGCATGTAAGTCCAAGGCACAGAAGCCCAACATCAAGACGTATTACCAAATCAAAATGGACTATATAGCCAGACTACCAACCAAAATATACACTACAAAATAAAGCTTCAATATAAGGGGGGTAAGAGACCCAAACATGACCACCAGGATACGTCACTCTAGTCACGGCTAGCTATCACTTTACATAAGAGAAAAATTAATAGAGTGAGTTGTAAAGCCCATTAAATAAGATCTAGGTGTCATTCTTACAACTATCTTGTCATGTCAATAATCAGGGTTTTATGCGAGTCTTACAAAACATGGAATCATGTGTCAAATTCATATTTAAACAAAATGTATCATGCATGATTTATTTCATGGTGGAGTAATAACTAATCAGATTAATCAAATATGATTGTAATAAGAAGTCGATCAAATCATTCAGACATGAGCATCATAACAGATTAAAACATTTAGGCATACATGTAACAAGCATAATCAAATCAAAGGATACCAACCAACTCCTGAAGTAGGAGCCCCACCCATCGGGCCAATCAAATCTTGGTGCGTAGAACATCTACCATCACAACTAGGAGATAAACACCACCAACAAGTAAGTTCCTTGCATAGTGCCTCACACACGTAGACAACCCCATTACAATGTGGTAAATTAATAGGCACTAGCCTTGCAAGACCTGACCCTCTCTGTGCCATTCTGGCGAGAGGGCGCTACACTACTAAAGGGGTCCCAATGAGTAGTGCTTCACATAAGTTTGGGGGAGCGACTACCCAAATACACACACTCTTAACTCTCATCCTATCATGGATAGCAGGGAGAAATCACAGCTGCCGACACAAATATCTCATCAAATCATAACAAAAGCATGTCTCCATGCGCACCAGCACATATCTTATCAGAAGCATGTTATCATGTATAGATTACATTACAGAAGCATGTCTCCATGCACACATATCTTATCAGAAACATGTTACCATGCACACATATCCTATCAGAAGCATGTTATCATAGATAGATCATACAACAAAACCATGTCTCTATACACACATATCTTATTGAAAGCATGTTACCATATATATATCGTATAGCAAAAACATATCTCCATGCACACACATCTTATCAAAAGCATGCAATGAGTGTCATATCATAATCATATTAGAAACATATTATCATACACATATCACATAAAATGCATATCATGAATAATTAGTGGCATGTTACATACAGATTTTTATCAAGAGGTATATCACTAATTGACAAGATTCATGCTTCTTATACACACATATCATATCAAAAGCATGCCATACATAATAATGATCATCTCAAAGATGTGTCAGGTACATCAATTGGCATCTCACTTATGTACATGTACTATATCAAGATGGGACGAGAGTACGATCCAATCTCGTTAAATTTTCTAGATTTCTAAAGTGAGCATAGTGTGCTTACTTAGACATAAATTTAAACTTATCCAATATTAAATTATGGGACTTATTCTCAGACTCAAAATTATACAACTTTTGTTTAAGAGGAAACACGAAATTATCGACCTAAATGGGTCGATTCACTTGATCCTCTAGGAGTGAACTTTTTGCCCTAACCACAGCTGACCACCCTTTAGTAAAAAGGCCCTAACATTTGGCATATGTAGAATTTACTCATGAAGCATAACTTTATGAAAACTAGACTCATAAATACACAACTTTCATTTAGGAAGTAACACTAGAAAATAGACCAAAGTTGGTCAACTATATGATTCTTTAGGGAGTTACTTCTATTCTATGCAGCATAAACTACAAAAGACATTCTACCAGTAACATGATCATAACTCTTAGACTATAGAGAGTTTCATCATGATCCCAAAACCAAAATTCATCTAGACTCGTTAATCTAAAATTTCAAAGTGGTTTCATATCATTCTAGTAAATTTTGTTCAATTAAAAACTTCACACATAAACATGTCAAATCCCTAGAGTTTCAGTTCACATATCTGACATGCTTAACAAATAGTTAATAGCTTTTAAATTATATTAGATATTAACAATGGGTCTTTTTCATGTAGAAATACATTCAACATCCTACTGACCCACTCAGATTCATAGACTAATTCAAGGTTTAAGATACCCTAACAATCTCTCAAACAGGGACCATAATTTTGGAAATCAAAATACCCTTTAATATAATTTTAGTAAGCATGCACCCACACTCACATACATATACATACACACACACACACTTAAATTTCACATTTGAATTAAGCAAATAAACATGTATTAACATGAGCATGAAACTATGAAAAACTAAATCTACTTACCTTACTCCAATCAAAATCTTCAAGATGAAATGTTCTACAATCGCCACTTCAATTGCCAAACTTCAAATGGACTAGGTTCAAGCTTCAAAGGTTCAAGGCTTATGGCGTTAAAAGGCTTGGTGGGGTTTAATGGCTAAGGGAGAAGAAGAAAAACGAAGGGAAAAGAGGGGTACATGAGGGAGTGAAGGGGTGAGGAGAGACAGTGAAACTAATTTATGAGTGAATGGGGGGGTAAATATAAGAATGGGGGAGCATGGTGGCATGTGGGTAGGGGTCATGCATGTGATCATTTATACATACATCTATCTTGCATGGGGAACACAATAATGGGGTGGAAGCATGCATGTGTCACATAGCACTCAAGTGATTATACATGAGGAGAGAGAAGGTATACATGATGCATGTGTGACATGACACTCAAGTGATTATGCATGAAGAAAGAGAATGCATGCATGAGGAACACAATGATGAAGGTGGAAGCATGCATGCGCTACAGGACACTCAAGTGATTACGCATAAGGAGAGACAAGGCATACATGATGAATATAATGATGGGGTGGAAGCATGCATGTAGGCAATCATGTGCATTGGGATGGGTGTGTTTTTATGGGGATTAATGCACAACGCATTGGGATATGTGCGAAAAAAATATTCAGGTACAGATCATGTCTTTCTGACAGTAGCTCGGATTTGAGCGATTTTTATACTGTCAGAAAGCTCGTGATCCCTACAATAACACAATACCACCTAAAACTCCAGACATAGGTTATTCAATAAATCGAAAAAGAAATATGAAGTAAATGTTGATAGGAAACAATTTAGGATGCAAACAAGATCAACAACCTGAAAAGTCCCAGACCTTACACTTTGACTCTTTCTCATCTGCCCCATCACTCCCGCATTTACCCTAAATATTCTTATCAACTTAGGCATGCCCTTTCTCTGTCTGTCATCCAGTCATCGTTGTCAATCACAATCCACTTGAATCTCATTGTTGAGCCACCTAATCTATCTCTCTTTCTCATACAGACATCACAATAAATCTTCCCATTGTTGAGTCGACTCCTCTCTCTCTCTCTCTCTCTCTCTCTCTCTCTCTCTCTCCTATGCATCTACACCATTCCTCAACAACTCTCTCCTATGCATCTACAACATTCCTCAACAATTTCAATGAGCACTTTATGGTGCAGCCACAACACATATGGAGCCACCGATCACACACATAGCAGTGGTTGTAAGGGAAATGGAAGTAGTGTGGGCTTTTAGCATTAGATACCTTGGATTGGGATAGGTTGTGGCCCTTCTACCCACCATAATAAAATAAGTTCTTGCTTCCCAAATGTTGCCCAACAAGTTGGCTTCCTCTGATTGTGCTTGAATGTATGTTGGACATAGATCTATGACATAAAAACCAAATTCATAGAGTTTTACATAGAGAGAGATTGGTAGTATGAGTAAAGAGATTATGAGAGAGAAATTGGATGGATCTATAGAGAGATGACGAGAGAGATTTCTGGCTTAGCAAAGAGAGACAGGACAGGGTGGAGGAGGGCAACTTAGCAATGAGAAGATAGGCGAATGAGAGAGAGAGAGAGAGAGAGAGAGAGAGAGAAGGGTGGACAATAGACGCAAGTGATGCCATGTAGTATTTTTGCCTACAAATTAATTCCAGTTTTCATCATTCATACGAAAATGCCCTTTTAGTTTAGCCTTGGATGTAGTTATACAAGGGCATTGATAGTAAAAAAAACATTCACAAGCCATTCTAATCTTAACGTATATTATACAAGGCATTGATGGTAAAAAGAATATTCACAAGTCATTATAATCTTAACTTATGTTGTTCTAATCTTAACCTATGTTATTTTAACCTATGTTATTTTGGGTAAGTCAGTGGGGGAGAAGGCCCCCTACCTATTTTTCATTAATAAGTAAGAAATAAAAAGTTTACAACTCATTACCATAAAACCCTAGACCAGGGCACCTGTGCTAAATCATGAGTTAAAGTAAGGCAAATAAAATCTAGCAGATGAGAACGCCAAACAGTAGCTCTTTGATATGATGTAGCCCTCTTTACAACAATATCAGCCACCATATTGGCTTCACGAAAGATGTGAGAAATTGACCACCTGAACGTAGAGAGACGTTGTTGACAATTTACTGCCACCGTATGTAACTTCCATGGAGGTCACCAACATTCATGAATAACATTAACGAGCAATGCAGAGTCACTTTCAATCTGAATAGGGTAGCACTGTAGTTGATCAGCTAGGATTAATCCTTCTTCCAAAGCGCAAAATTCCGCATAATTATTAGAGGCGATTCCAAAAGGTTTGGCAAATACTACAATAAAAGCACCATCAGAGTTCCTAATAACACCACCACCAACCCCCCCCCCCCCCCTCCCCCTTTCTGCTTGGCTTGGGCTATGCAAGGAAGTCTCATCAATGTTTATCTTGAAGTGATTAAGGCTAAAAAATGACCATGTCAATGGAATAGTAATTTTATCCCTCTGTTGATACCATTTGAGCTGTAAGTTATCAATTATCGCCTTTTCTGACAAATGGAGTGTCCAGGATTTAACATCAGCTAACCCTGAACATGAGAAATGATATATCTGACTAATTGTTCCCTTCTGGTCAACCTATCCTAGAAAACTCTCCTATTGCGTTTCGCCCATAAGGACCATATAATTGTGAAGATTAAAGACGTCCAGATATTGAAGAAACCATTTGATTTGAATCTGAATGATAACCATTTTCTCAACATCATATGAATAGAACTGTCAGAGATGAAGCGCTTACCTCATCGCCAAGCAATCGACATCTATAGAACATGCGAAAAGTTATAAAGAAATAATATATGACATGAATTATCATCACTATTTTTGCAAAAGGGGCATACAGGAGGAGCCATAGTAAACCCACACTGCTGCAAGAGAGAAGTAGTAGGTAACCGATGATGGAGGGACAAGCAAGAAAATCATTTCGCTCGAGGATGACATTTTGCTTACCACAACATTCTGAATATCGACTGAGAAGTTCCCTTGTTACGAATATGCTCCCAAGCTTCTTTAATTGAGAACAAACCAGTCGTATAATTAATCCACACCAAAAAATCACTATGTGGTTGTAGTGGAAGGATATTGTTCTGAACTTCCTTCCATATCTGTGTCAAAAAGCCTAACATAGGCAGGGGTAAGACCCAAGACTGAGGAACACCCCCAATATGACCAGAGACCTTTGGCATAGCAACCTCAAGTTTCTGATGAACGGTCATACCATAAGAGTCCCATATTCTTTTCTGATAGCCACTGGTCTGCCCAGAAGTCTACAAGCCGATCATCACCAATAACCCATCGGACATTATCCTTCAAATGAGATAACCGGAGCCGAATACCCCTCCAAGCATAAGATGAGTATCTTTTGTATTTAGTCTCCCATATGGAAGAATTCCTGAAGTAACGATGCTTAAAAATTTGAGCAAATAAGGATGACGGATCTGTCAATATACTCCATGCCAATTTCATCATCCATGCAATATTGAAGTCAACTATATCACGTATCCCTAAACCCCCTTTTGCTTGAGGTAGACAAATTGTGTTCCATTTGACTAGATGAACCTCCTTTCTAGTCATGCCTGCCCATAGGAAGTTTCTCTGCAACCATTCAATCATATTACAAGTTCTCTTTGGTAAAATAAATTATCGAATCCGTAATATAGAAGAAGTGCATAGAATTGATTTCAACAACTGAAGACGCTCTGCATAAGATAAAGTCAAAGCCTGCCAAGAACCTATCCTTCCAATAACTTTTCCAACCAAAGCATGACACTGACTATGCTTCAAATGACCCTGAAACAAAGGTAGCCCTAGGTAATGGACTGCAAGGGACCCTTCACCAAAACCAAGTTCTTTTAGAATCAAAGATTTATTGCCCTGCGAGACCCCAAAAAAGAAGGCTTTGCTTTTTGCAATATTAAGTTCTTGTCATGTGGTTGCTTCAAAGATAAAGAGAAATGACTTCATAGCAACAACATCATTAATTAAAGCATTACAAAAAATCACAGCATCAACTGCATAAAAAAGATGTGATATTCCATAATCACAACCCGAAATAATTATACCTTGCTTGATAGCATAGTCCAATTGCCTACTCAAGGAATCCATCACCAGTAGAAAAAGATAAGGAGATAAGGGATCCCCTTGTCTCAAACCTCTTTTCCCCTTAAAATAATTCTTAGGAGAACCAAATAACCCTTAGGAGAACCATTACGCAACACAGAGAATGAAGGAGTTGATATGCATAAACGAACCCAACATATAAACGTATCTAGAAATCCCAAAGCCTTCATACAAGCAAATAACAAATGGCTAAGATACTCTATCATAAGCATTGCTCAAATCTAATTGCAAGTACATTTTTGCCCTATTAGAATACTTATTGAAGATAGATATGAGTTCATTTGTCATGAGGATATTATCTGTAATAAGTCTACCTTTCAGGAAGGCAGCTTGTCTAGGGTCAATCAGATCATTTAGCACTACCCCTAGGCGATTAGAAATGATTTTACTAATTATTTTATACAGCACATTGCATAAACCAATTGGGCGAAAATCTTTCATAATAGTAGGAGTGGCAACTTTAGGAATCAGATAAATAAAGGTGGAATTAATTTGTTTAAGAAATTTACCTTTCTTAAAGAAATCATTAGGAGCTAAAAAAAGATCCTTCTTGAGCACCTCCCATCCGAATTTATGGAATTTCATCGATAAACCATCAGAGCCCGGAGCACTGTCACATTTCATTCCCCAGATACAATCATCTATCTCTTCTATAGAAACATCCTCAACTAACTTCTCCTGCTGATGATTGCTAAGTAGAGATGGTGGCAATACCATATGAGTATCATCATCATTTTCCTGAGCTAGAAGATCTTTGAAAAAACCTATCATGTGATTATCAATATTAGCTTCAGAAGCCAAAGAAATTCCGTTATAATCTTTTAGGGAGATAATATGATCACTCCTTCTCCTAATTACAGTAGACAGATGGGAGAATTTTGTATTCGAATCCTCGTTCTTCAACTATTTTTCCCTCGACTTTTGCCTCCATATTCTCTCTTCATGACCCAATAACTGCTATAATTTTTTAGTACACTCCTTCTCTTCTAACATTAAATTTTCATTAGAAAGGTCAAGGCACAGACTATTATGGAGAATATATAGCCTTTGCCGAACTTCCAAAATAACATCACTCACATGGCAAATACTTCCTTATTCCAAGCATGCAAATCTCCTCTAATTCTTTTCAGCTTTGTAACAAAAGGGAACATAGGTATACCCCCCACTCTGCCTTGCCAAGATGCGAAAGTTATATCAATAAAAACAAGACTATTTTCTCAAGTGGAGAAGTATTTAAAGGGTTGGCCCAACTGGATCTAAATCTGATATGGATACTAGCAACGGGCAGTGGGCAGAATTCCTTTTTGGAAGCAGCTCTACTTTGAACTCTGGATACGCCAACACCCAATCTGTAGTCGCCATAGCACGATCCAATCTTCTTCTACAACATCTCCTAGTAAGCTGACTATTAGACCAAGAAAACCAACCCCTTGTTGTCCTAAGGTCAGTTAACCTAGAGTCTGGCATAACTTGTGCAAAATCCCCTGAATCCGACGGTAAATAGCCACTATCATCCATCCTTTTTGAGCTATCCAATACGGTATTGAAATCTCCTAGTACCAACTAAGGTATTATAGTAGTAGCCCCTAAACATCTCATATGATCCCAAAGTAAAGCACTCTGAGAGACGGAGTTAAAAGCATATACCTAAAGAATAATTGACATACAACCATTAGATAAATGAGTGGCCTCAATAGTAATCATCTGATCATTAACACTATGAACATTGATTGAATAAATAGATGGATTCCAAAGAAGAAAAATTCTTGATCTACCATTAACATTGTTAGCAACGACATTATTATAAAAATCCAATGTCCTTGACCACACATTAGTCAAATCCATACGCAATTCTGTCTCAAGCAGAAATAATACTCCCATTTTGTGTTGATTTTTAAGAGCCCCAATATCATATACCCTACCACGACCTTGAAGGCCACGGGCATTCCATGCTTCAACTGACATATATAAACTGTTAATTTTATGGCTTGCCAAAAATAATCTTACCTTCATTGGTCGATGAAACACCCTGGGTGGTGCGTTGAGCCTTACAAGAGGTCACTTTCCTTCCACCAGTAGATGTCAAAGATGCTACTGCTTTACAGAGCAATTTGTCTTTATACATACCATCATAATAGGATTAGGAACTGTTGAAGAAGGCATGAGAGGACCCTCTTCAACATCCCCATCAGAAAGTCAGGCCCCGAGCATTGCCATATCCACTATTGAAGCAACATCATCATCTTGAAGCATAACAGTGTCATCATCTTGAAGCAGTCTAACGCTTAATTCATCAAAAGAAGAACTTTCTCTCTCTAACCCAACAGAATCCTATACAGGAAGCCGACCCATCTGAACATCAACAGTAGTCCCATTGTTGTTAAGATTTAGGTCGCTTCTATCATTAGGACTCAACATGGGTGAAGGATCCACCAACCCCACCATTAGGTTCACATTCATTCAATGTTCGTAAAACTGATCGATTAAAACCGGAACCGACTGGTTAGATCGCTACCGGTGGGGTGGCGATTCTGGTTAGGTACACCAGGTAAGACGACGCTCTCCAAAAAAAATTGGGACCAAAACCGGCCGGTTCAATGTCGAACCGACGGTTTTCTTCAGAACCAGCCAATTTTCCTAACCTATCCGGTTTACCGTTGTTTTCATCCATTATAATGTCGTTTTAATGCATCAAATAATGGACGTTATTTGACACATGCCCGTTATTTTTCATAGAACAAGATTTTGCAACTTTTTTTCTCTTCCATTTTGTAGTTTTTTCCTATTTTTTCGGTCAAATATTGATGTTATAAACCGTAACGTTTCTATAGATCATCGATTATTGAATCAAAATTCGAAAAACAAAAAGTTATTGGCAGATTGAAATGGGGATTTTTGAAAGTTAGAAATGTTCGCCATTCTATCAAATGCAACTTTAATACCTCGTATATTTTCATAAAAATGGAAGGCTTTGGTTGATTGTTGAAGGATTCAACGTTTACATATTCAATTTTTCCAAAACGATGAAGATTTGAGGTTTTTTTTTGCCCAAAGTACTGCTGCTTGAAGAACTGTTTTTATCCAAACAAATTGATTTATGATCGATCAGTTGATCGCTTTTTATCGAATTGAATGCTAAACTTTGATCATAAAGGCCTTATCTATCAACCAAAGTAGCTATTTTGATTTACTATTGATTAAATGTTTTTATATCGATTTTGTTTTGCTACATTTTTTTTTGAAATTTTCATGAAGTGAAAAATCCACAATATTTTGAATAAAGATCTCAATAGTGAATAAATTTTCATGAAATTTGGGGAATTTCAATCTTAATTGAAGTATCCATCATATCCCCATGTCAATTTGTTCAATAAATGAAAGATTTGGGGTTGATTTCGACTCTAAAGTTTTTGTGTTCTTTGGCTCGATTTTAGGGTTCTTAAAAAAAAATTGTGTTTTTAATAAAATTACGTTTTGTTTTTATAAAAATATGTAATTTGTGATGAATATGAGAAAAAATGATTTTTTTGTTTTTTTTAATTTTATATATGTTTTGGTGAGCTTGTTGGATTGTTTTTAATGTTATATATTTTTTTACAAAAATATGTTTTTTTGTGATGAATATGAGAAAAAAAATATTTGTTTCTTTTTAATGTTATATATTTTTTGTGAGTTTGTTGGATTGTTTTTAATGTTATGTATTTTTTTTTATAAAAATATTTTTTTGTAAGGAATATGAGAAAACAATTATTTCTTTTTAAGGTTATTTTTGGTGTATGTTACTAATGTATGTGTTCTCAACTTCTTGTTTAGTTGTGACATTTTCTTCTAATTTGCTTTTTTATTTGTTACAAGCTATCTATCATTTGTTGCAACTTCATACTCCTCAAATCTGTTTATTAGCCTCTATGAAGAGAAGAGGTAGAAACTAAAAAGTGTTTTACTCTATCTCTCATGTTCCACATGCTGAAATGGATAAAAACTTAACCTGTTTTTTTAAAATAAAATATGCATCTTAATTTTACATTTTAAAGTTGCCATCTTATATAAAAAAAAATAAAAATTCATGTTAAACCCCAACTCAAAAGAGTACTGAGACATTTGGCCATTTGAAGCAGCACTTAACACCTTGACCCACACCCTCAAGTAACTAAGTAAATGAGGTGCTCTCTCTTACTACCTTGACTCACAACCCTTCGAAAAATTGGAACATCATGCTACAAAACAATACGCTCTCAAACCCAATTGTAAACAGTATTAAAGGGTTTTTCAACATTAAAACAACATTTGTCAATATCAATATTAAAGCATATATTGTTGCATCATCCATTGTTAGTTGGACTTTGTAACTTCACCAATTGAATTTATGTGAAATTATAAATTGTCTTGCATATTTTTATAATATTCAAATATTAAATTAAATAAAAAGTTGTTTCAAAATTTTTTTTATAAGATAAATGTAGGTAATATGATGGTGTATACTTAATCTAAGTTTTTCGATTTTTTTAAAACATTTTTTTTGGGGATTTTGACCCTTTTTTTATATAAAAAAAAATCTACTTGACCGGTTAATCCGGTTAACCGCCCCAGTTAGTCCGGTTCCGGTTCGAACCGCTCCCAGCCTCATGACCATTTAACCTTTTCGGTTCGATTTTGCAAATATTGCATTCATCTATGGGAAGAATGTTTGTCTTTTGACTTATATTATGTTGAGTTCTAAGAAAATCAGCCACTTCCAAATCAGTTTTATTGACGTCCCCAGCGTGAGCTTGATTGTCAGCGTCATGTACAACAACTTCCATGGGCCCTTCATCATGTGCATGGTGGTCAGCAGCATTAGAACTATCTGCTATAATTTGGCCGTTAGGCCCAATTGGTTGTTCATGAGCAGTAACAATAGCATCTTCTTCTGCAATTTGAGTTTTAGACCCATCCAACTGAATATCTTCCTCAACTTCAGCCAAATCTTGAAAAGTATTTGGTTTGCTACCCACCTCTTTTTTCTTCTAAAGAAATTTCTACCCACCTCTTTTTTCTTCTAAAGAAATTTCTTACGCCCTTTAATGACTTTCCAACCTTCCTCACCTGTAAGCAATATAACCACCGAACCACCATTGTTCTTGACTACACTTATAAGCTTTAATGAATCCTTTGGTACAAAGGTAGATAGGCATAATTCAGCTTTATGTCCTACCAGACGGCATTTGGAACAAATTGACGGAATAAACTCATAAGTGATCTTTTGGCAATACTCCTTTCTATTGATGTCGAACCACACCTCATTTAAGCAAGAGCTATCTCAATCCGTTGCCACACATATTCTTGGTTCATCTCGTGTTCTTAGTTTTGTGGGTTTGTCCAAAAAAATGGGCTTAACCACACTTGAGGCAATTCGAAATAATATTTCGGGCTCCCAAAAAACCAAGGATAAGTTCGGAAGCTTGACCCAAACTAGTATTGTTTGGTGAGTATGCCTAGATGGCTGGACAGAAGGATCCCACTCTTTTAACACTAGGCATTTTTTAATGACAAACCAAGGCCCGCCAATGTGTGTTATTTCCATCTCCTCTTTTGAATGAAATCGAAAGATAAGAAACCCGTCATTCGCAAAGATTTTTAGTTCATGCTTTAGCCTCCACATCCTTTGTAACATGCCCTTCAAGTATGTCCACTCAGGTCTGCACCCCAAGAAATACCCCAATAAGAAATGATCCCATCTCCCGAGACATGAGTCTACCAACTCTTTCTCGATCTGAACATAGCATCTACCATTAATTGTCTTAGTAGGAATAACTTCAAGATCTGAAAAATAATAAACCCCGTTCTGAATCCCTTCAGCACCAAACAATAAGTTATTCGACTTACCAAAGTTCCAACAGCAACTGCTCGCATCATTGTTCATCGTATTCACCTTGGGATTTGATAGCAACGATGGGAATTCCTCACCCCCATGGCTCCTTATGTCTTCTACACTATGATGAATACCAAAAATAGATCCAAGATTCAGATTCTTTTCATTAAAATCCCCATGACAATAGGAAACAATCATCTTTTTTCCCTTAGCAGCAGTTACATCAATCTCCTTACCCTTTTCTTTCACAGCTGCACTGTATGATCGAGGATCATCAACAATATCCTCCCTAACCTCCTTGCGTACAGGACTCTTAGAGACTTCACCCAACAAAACCCAGTACCTCTGTGGCAAGATACATTGTCACCATCATGGGTAGAGAAAATCATATTCTCCTTAACCTCCTTGCGTACAGGGCTCTTAGAGACTTCACCCAACAAAAACACAATACCTCTGTGGCCAAGTACATTGTCACCATCATGGGTAGAGGAAATCATATTCGCAGCAACACCTTTTCTCTGTTGGGACACAATTTGTGATAATCAGTTGTAGCATCAATGGAATTTTTATCCAAAGGTTCATTATTTCCTCTATCATTTTGACAGTTCTCCCTACTAGCAGATGCACCATTGACCCCAATAAGTCTACTCCGAACAGCTCCCTTGGTCAAGCTACCGTCATGCATAATCAAAGAGACATTAACAGCAACTTTTTTAGAAAGCCGATGTAAAGAAACATCAGCACCCATAGAAAGAACACCATGATCAATCATACGATCACCATGCTCATCAGCACCCACAGAATGATCAAGCATACGATCACTATGTTTACCCATATCATGTGCATAAGAAGCCTGACGGACCTCAGCCCCATTTAAATCAACAGATCTCTTGTGAACAATCAATCCATCGAGTAATATACTAGGTGCACAACTAGAATCATTAATCAAACTAGACAAGATAATAGCAGCATTAGATATAGCATGCTCATGTAAATAGCCAACGTTATTCATAGAAATAACATGATGATCTTTGAGAGAAAAATCATGCTCATGCATCACACCGTGATGGAGACCATCTGCCTCAACAAAGCCATCGGGTTTGGGAAGACGAAGATCAAAAGAAATATTGCGAGAAGTAAAGCCTCTACCTTATCCATCAATCATCGTAGTTTCACGGTCACCACTGCCCATGCACAAACCAAGAACATCATCAAGACAGTCCACTGATCTGAGATCCTCGGCAGATCCACCAGGCCTCAAAGCCTCACGGCTTTCATTAAGCACAAGAACATTCTGAGGTTTGAGATCTTCTCCATCTCCACCAGCACCCTCTTAACAGATCCACGCAAGAACACACAGATCTGTGAACTTGCGCATCATCCAAAGATGTGGATCTATGGTCACCGAACAAACCAGAGACATCGCCATTAACAACATATGATCCATTGATTGTATTCTCTCCTCTGTAACCAGATCCGACAGATCCATGGATAATCACAAAACCATATTTCACTTCAACACCAGATCCATCCTCGACATAAGCATCATATCCAATAACTTCTTTCCCATCCTAGCCACCACCATAACCAGCAGCACAAGCATCCTTGCTGCCAGAACCAGGAAGAGATCCACCACCATTATCTTCCATCATATACCTCAGATCTGGTGGTTTCCCATCCATGGGGAGAGCGTTAGCATAACCAGGGCCACCCTTTGAAGCCATACAGAAATCACATGACTAAGCTCAAACTTCAAAATAAATTTTTTCGAACTGCATGACACATCCAAACTATCAAATTTCACATCAAATGGTTGTAAGGAATTGTGACCACTTTGCATGAAAAGTAAATGATCTTATTGTATATAACCCCATTTCATAATTAAAAACAATAGATTTAAAAACAATAGATTTGGAATATATCATAAGGTTTCCAGGGCCAAAACTGCATTTGAGATAATGCCTTTATTGCATTTGAGATAATGCCTTTATTTTTTTATTGTAAAGCCTAAACCTTACACTAGCCACACCGTTGAAAATTTGAATCTTCAATATTTTATTATACCTATTTTAATGTCATTTTAAATTCAAACAAAATATTTATAGCTCATTTGAGTGTTTGACGTCCATATCGATGGCCAAATAAATTGTCTCATGTTTTCAACCAAACAGGCACTGCATAATATACTTGCATTTGGTAGGAAAACCTTAAATAATATACGGTTGTTTTAGCCTACAAATTTTTACAAAGTATTTATCTCACCTACTCATTTTTCATTAAATCCTCGTTACCCTTGCTAGTTTTTATTGAATATTTGCTTAGCCTACTTAGTATTCATGAAACACTCATTACCATTGCTTTTCAATACAAAAAGTTTTTGCAGAAATATATTTTTGTTATCAATGAAGGGTATAATGGATATTTTTTAAAAAAAAATTATAGTGTCACATCTCATGTGAATGATGCCACATGTTAACTAACATTATTTTTTACAATAAATAAAAAATATTTGTACTTTTTATTAAAACATTTAATTAACTATTGATTAATTACCTTAAAAAACTCTTAAATGAAAAGATGCTACATTGAGGAGTAAGATTATCAAGTCATAGAAATATTGATTATGTTTAAGAAATACCGTATCTAAAGCAACCTAACAAAATCCATTAGCTTGTCATAGTGAATTTAACTAATAAAAGCAGGGCATTTATTTCTTTTGGTTAGCACCAATATTTTAAAAAATGGATCAGTTGAGTGTCCCGGCCATTTGGGAAACCCTGGATAGGTGAATCACCAATCTTGATCGGCAATCCGACTAATTCTCTTGGGTGAGAAGCAGTCAATAAAAAATAAAATAATGTGAGAACTAGGCAATCTAGCTGATTTGGATTGCGTGGTTCTTTAACAAAACTGACCAGTTTCTCAGCTAAGCAATCCAATTCCATAGAAACCAAACCAATTCCCAGTTCCAATAAAGAACCCGGTCTATCACTTCCAATTCCCAACGTGAACCAAGTGATTCTGATCCGAATCCGAATCCCAGTTTTTAAAACCCAACGTAGCACAGCTTCACTATGCCAATAATAGAATGGAAATGTAATTGATTGGATTTGTGAATAGTATTATTTTTTGTGTGAGCGTCCAATCCAAACATTCACACAAATGTAGAACCTGGTGCAATAGTGGCACCCCAGCAGATTATGCCATTCACACAAATGTAGATCTCTGTGACATGGTGTTTGTAGATAACATAAATACAGTATATTTATGTCCATAGATATGTAAGAAGCCATAGAAGGATAAAAATATTGGTGGAAAAATATTGAAATATCATATTGTTATTTATATTTAATTATTGACAAAGTTTGCCATGCAGCAGCAATTGCACAATAGCATCCCCAGCTGCATCAAATATTGATTTTGTAGGTGGATGCTAAAAAATGGTGGGCGCACCAAAACTTAAAATTGACTATTTAAAAATTGAGGATGCATACTATGCTTCAAGAGCATAGTTTACTTCGACTCCCTCAATAATAAGACCTATTTGGGATGAATTTCTTCAAGGGAAAGTATATAATGAGTCCATTTACCTTTGATATAAGGTGGTTACAATTAATTTTGACCATTGGATGTGAAATTGGGTGGCTCCATTTGTTTCATTGACCAAGATCTAAGTTCAAAAAATATTCTTAAATTTTACGATACACCAAAGCTATCAGATTTCACATGAGATGGTTGCAAATGATTGTGACCTCCCAATACCATATGTAAATGGTTTTATTGTATATAATCCCTTTTTTAATATTAAATTTTGGAAACCACTTAAGAATTAGTGGATGATTATTCTTAAAAAAAAAAAAATTTGAAAATTGAGTTTTTTAACACTTAGATCTCACTATCTAAAATTTGGATGGTCTTTATTCAATCTTGAGACATTAAATTTGGGTCCTAAAACTATTTCTTGGTGGGGTTTTGTCTAAGCAAGTAAATGAATAGTCCACTCCTATTGGAGTATAATATGTTTTGCCATTAAAATTATATAAAAGAAAATCTCATTCTTTATTTATTTTTTAAAAAAATTCATATTCATACTTATCATAGTCAAGAGTTTTAATTTCTAAAATTTTAGATCAAGATTCCATCTCTAAAGTGGATTTTTGATAAAGGACTCATTTAAATAGATGAATCAGTGGATTCATAAAAACTATTCTTAATTATTAGATCGTCTGAGATTTTAAATAACTGTGTGGTTTGTATAGAGCCGAGGCTTTAAACAATCAAAGTAAAGCGCACCTTCAAATAGTGTCGAGAAATGTGATTTCAATACAAGAAATCTTTGTGATAGCCTTAAAATGTATCATCATCTTTAATTATAAAATTTAAAGCTTCAAAAATAGTTTAGGTCGAGCAAATCTATGAAAACTTAAAAATCTTGAAGATTGAAGGTCCAAAAATGTGTTACAAGAAACCCTATTTCCAAAACTTGAAATCCATTTTCTTCTTATGTCCATGAATCTTGATATCGAGATGATCAATTTGAGGATATTTGGGCATCAAAACACCCTTGTCTAGTGAAAGCTTTGAGGTGGGCTCTAATTTGATTGTTTAGAGCCTCGGCTCTATATAAATACTTTCCTTTAAATAATAGATGTTTTAATGCATTAAGCCTTCCTTTGGACTTTGCAGTAGTAAAAAAGAATTAGATGAACAGAAGGGAAAACAAAAGAAGAAAAATAAAATAGAAAACTACATACAAAGAGAGGCGCAATGCATGCTACCATGTTGCTTTAGGATATGAGGACACTTATCTAGGGTTCTTCTAAAATGCTATGGACCTTGTGTTTGTTCTCCCCCCTCTAAGACCTTGTGCTTGTTATTTATATATTTTTACTTATTCTCTAAAATTGGAGGAAGACAAGAGGAAGTGCTGAAAAATGACGTTGTTTCGTTATTTTCATACAAGATATACATGTTGTGTCTAGATGATTTAGCGCAAAGCCACGTGATCTAAGTATTTATTTGGGATAAGAGTCATGCCCTTTGAAAAGAATCATCCTCTTGTAAATTCGTATCTTTTGGGTAGTTGTATTTTTGTGCAATGACCATTTAACAACATTTATTAGTGGAAAAAGTCGACATATTCCAAATAATTGCTATTTATTAGAATTAATTTTTTAGGTTAGTAAAAAAAAATTCACTCCCAAAAAATGAAATTGTCCTATTGTTTATGTAATTATTAGTTACTAGTACAATACATGTGCTCAACACGTCTTTTTAGAACTATGAGGTATATAAAGACGTGTAACTAAGAAAACACTTAAAGCATGTGAAAATTCAAATGTCATGTGTCCCAAAATGAGATATCAAGATGTTTGTATTAAGAGAATAAGGTAAAAATCCAAATGCCATGCATCCCCAAATGAGATATCAAGATGTTGCATTAAATTCTTTGGTTTTATTTCCCTTTTATGATTTTTTGTTTTTAGATAATTTTTTTATTTTATTACCTTGCACACTGCTGAATACTAATGGCATTGTTGCGTGTTTTATTTTCACTTATCTCTATAATTAATTTACAATATTTAGTTTTTGAGATATTTAATAGATTGGATTTTATGAGAGGGCTTTGATCCTAGCTACACATCCTTGTCTAGCCATCAAGATCAATGGATGTGATTTCCATACCTTTATCACTCCATAAAAATCCTAAATTAGCTATTTTATTAAATTGTCATTGTCTCATAAAAGGTTTCCTTATAAGTCCTTTAATTATTCCATAATTGATCATAAAGCTTTATGAAAATAATAAAACATCATAAGGAAAGGACATGCCCTTATGGTAATCTGGAAAAAATATTCCAACTAGGATAATATCACATGGACTTCACATAGGCTTAGTTGATCACAATGTGTCATCCTATAAAGTTCACATGGGCATAGCCAAATAAGATAACGCCATACAATATAAGCCACTTTGGATTTTATAAGCCACTTTGGATTTTATTTCTCTCAGGGATGTTTGAGTACCTGGATTGGACTATTCAGGATAAGCCTATCCAAGTTTTAAATTCTAATCTATTGTTTGGGTAGCTCAACACTACGTGGAGAGTCCAGTCCATGCTTTGCCTTCAAAAAGCTGGATTTCGTTATTCCACCATAATAGGTGGAATAAGACAATCAGTAAATGTTATTCCCAGCACGGAGCTAAAAAACTTCATTCAATATGAATAAGTTGGTTTTGAAGCCCGCATAAAACCTGGATAGCTTGTGAACCCTAGCATACATCAGCCCGGAAACCCTAGTCCTCTGCAAGAAAGAATCTATGTAGCCCATCATGTTAAAGCTCTCACAGCCTTTGAGAAACCCTAACCTCATAAATATCCTCGGCAATGAAAAAATCTCCATAGCCCGTCCTGCTGAAGCTCTCACAGCCATTGAGAACCTTAACCTCGCAAAACCCTATCCTTTGCAATGAAGAAACTACCTATATGAAGTCCAACTCTCTGCGACTCTCTCTCTCTCTCTCTCTCTCTCTCTCTCTCTCTTTGTGAGTACTCTTTGTGAGTACTCTGTGTGAAGAAGTCTCTCTCTTTGCGATATGCCCTAGCTTCGCCCTAGCTTCGCTACTCTCGCATGAATAAGTTTCTTTTTCCGACTCTGAAGCCCTACATAACAGGTACTCTCTTCTGTGCATAAAACCCTCTTCCATTTTTAGGAGTCATCTTTGTGAAAAACTCAGAATAATGTGGGAACTCTCTGTATATTAAATTAATAAGGAATATACAAGACCTGTATATACGAGACCCGTATAAATATATGGCTAGTAACAATTTTGGATAGATACCAACAGTTATTGATAATTACTAATTAAGAATATCATAATCAAGAGATGCTAGACACCTAATCTTATCAAGAGATATATACCCAAGAGATATATACCCATACACTAATATAGATATGTATCCGTACAGACATTGATATATATCCATAATGATGTATATTATTACGCTAACACTCCCACCCAAACTCAAGATGCTTTGATACAAAGCAGCTTGAGTTTGAACAATAAGTTGCATAAAAGAATTGAATTCGATCTTCAGGTCTTCAAGTGCAAGGCATGACAGACAGAAGTAGTGGTCTCCATGCTCAGATTACTTGAATGATAAGCACAGATAACGGCAGATCTCATGAACAGACGGCCTCTGGAGCAGTCTCACAACTGGGATCGAATAACACAAAACTCGATCAACATCAGAAAAACATGCCTTCTGAACATTCAGGATCGAGAAATGCAATCATCAAACAGGAGCCCGATGGAAGAGCCAACAGAAATCAACGACGGATCAACAGTTGGACATTAGATTTGGAGTTGAGAATAGTTAATTCGAAAATACATCAAAGAGTTGAAACACGACTCGACCGAGAGACAGATCAAAGAGTCGAAATACGACTCAGCAGAGAAACAAATCAGAGAGTCGAAACACAACTCGGTAGAGAGAAATCAGAGAGTCGAAAACACGACTCGTTGGTTGTTTTGAAGATGGTGCAGATCGGCCATTTTCAAAGGCCATTTTCAGAGGTGGATTTAGAGAATAGTTTTAGATTCGAATCAACAAGGGTATGTCATCAGAGAGGAGCACGGAAACAATGGTTTACAAAACAAAGAAATTTCAAACGTGAGGATAGGGTCACAGTTACCAGTTTCTCTCTCAAAATTTGAAAGAGCTAGAGAAAGAGATGGCTCCAGAGAAGTTGCTCACTGCTTAAATCATACCAATGATGGCTCCACCACCGCCAAACACTGGCCTTTTTGTTGGACTAAACAAAGGTTGTCACCAAAAAAGAGATTGCTCCTTGCCCTTTGGACAGAAAAAGGGAAAACAGTAAAGGGAAGTCATGGGCTTTGCGCCATATGAAAAGAGAATTACCGAGTTGCTGAAAGTTGGGAAAGATAAAGAGATCAGTTAGAGAGAAAGAAGATAGAAATAAGTTAGAGAGAGAGAGAATTGGGGCGTCCAATGTGTAGAGAGAGAGACAAGGATTTTTTTTTTTTTTTTTGGAAAGAAAACGGGAAGATATTACCTTAATGGGTATCCAATGGAGAAAGGGGACCTTGAAAGAGACGTGGGATGAGAGAGAGAGAGAGAGATAGAGAGAGAGAGAGAGAGAGCTGCGTCAAAGAAAATTTGACGCACAGTTTAAACTTTAACCTTGAAAAAAAGCGTGTGTGTGTGTGTGAGAGAGAAAGAGAGAGAGAGAGAGAGAGAGAGAGAGAGAGAGAGATAGAGATGGATCAGAGTGCAAGAGAAGCTACGGATCAAGTAGCTAGTCTTGAAATGGGGGAGATGTGGGAGAAAGAGATGATACCCACAGGAAGAGAGACAGCTAGAGAGAGACTGAAAATTTAAGAGACCCACATACAGTTTGCCGCTTTTGCAGAGAGAAAGCTTAGAGATAGAGTTGCATAGAAATGAAAAGAGATAACTGTTGAGCCAGAGATATTAGAGATTATTAAATAGAGAGAGGGAGAGCAAATAGGATTCTCAGCTTAAAGAGAGAGAGAGATGAAGTTACACGTGATCGGTCAGACCCAGCTTCTAGAGAGAGAGGAAGTCATACTTGCACCCTAACTACATGCAAGAAATGTCGAGAAAGAAACAGACTTCAAGCTTTGAAAGAGAAAGAGATGAGTAGACGGTCTTGAAATTTCCCGAATTCAAATATGAGGTTGGCGAGCTTACTGCAGGAACTCTCTATATATTCAATTAATAAATAATATACAAGACCCATATAAATATACGGCTAATAACAATTCTAGATAGATACCAATAGTTATTGATAATTACTAATTAATACTATCATAATCAAGAAATGCTAGACACATAACCTTATCAAGAAATATATACCCATACACCCATACAGATATGTATCCATACAGACATTGATATATATCCATAATGATGGATATCATTACGCTAACAATCTTTATACAATTGTATGCTATTTGCTAAATCCTGCTTCAATGTATTTACATTTCTGACTCTGTATTTACAATTTTACAATATTCAGGAGTCATCTTTATACAAGTTTCCCTCTTTAACTCTATATTTTCAATTTTATACAAGTGTTGTATTTACTTTTCAAATAAATGATTTCTTGTAGTTTGTTATTCTGCTATGAATCCAGTCCAGATAACACCCCTAACTTACTGTGCATTCTTGTAGTTTGTATTCTTGAAGTTTTGTGTGTGTGAGTTGCTGGTGCATTTTAATATTTCTTTATACATCATTGTCCCCTCTGTTGGCTTGAAATTATGTAGGAGTTACATGAATACATATTGCAATTTGTAGTTCGTACAATAATTTATCCATACATATTTATCAAATGATACATTAAAGTTATTTAAAGTCCAGATTATGGCAACTAAGTACGCGGTCATTGGATAGTTTTATTAAAAATTATATAATATCTATTACGTGGTGTTTGAAGCATCCGAGGTTCCAAACAATAGTTTCTTGTTGATTTGATATTACTCAAAAATAAGTCTCTATTTAGTTTTTTGTTTTTTTCAATCGGCAACTTCATGATTTAACAAGAAGCACCCTCAATTTGTCTTATGGATTAGAGACTTCAAATCATGTTTTACATAGAGAGTTCTGCAACAGTCTATTTAGATTATGGCATTATGTTTTATTGTTGTTGAATCATTATTGGAGTTTCTATGTACCCATGCATCTATGGGGGTTTATGAGGACCCAACTTTGGTTTCATAATGGATTATGTTCTGGCTAGGGGTTGAACTTGGGGATTACTATGATTCTCGGTGTTAAAGACATATATGTGCATGTTGGGGTGGGGTGCATTTGATATATATATATATATATATATATATATATATATATATATATATATATATATATATATATATATATATATATATATTTGTTTGTATATGTGTGTGATAAATTGAACCAAGTAATGTATGTGGATACACAGAAATGGTTTTACATGCATGTATGATATTGTTTTGACTAAATCATGTAAATGTTTTCAGATGTAGGTTGATTGATCAAATGAGTTATTTTCAACTATACAATTATATGTTATGACGCTATCGAACAAAATGTTTCTTTGTGGGTATTGTTGAATACCATTTGTGTGTGCACGTACTTGCTTAAACTAACACGTTCTCTATAAGCTATGGACCATTGTTGAATATAGGACGCATATATAAGTACTAAATGTTGTTCTCCTCCAAGCTTGAGCAATATTTAACCTATATAGTTTCCATCAAAGCCCTTATACCTTTAGACCCCCATGTACACTGATTTACAATGCGTTTCACATCAATTTTCAAATTCTTTTTTTTTTTTTTTTGTTGATAGCGTATGTATTATTCTAGTTTGAAGTTAAAAGGTGAATATCTTTATTTTATAGAAATTAGGGTAAAGGAAATTGATGAACAAGAGAGGAAGAGGAAAATGATGGAGAGGTGTGTTGTTACCACCACGACTCTGTGTGCGGTAAGTACAACCCATACGTAGGTCATTGGGTACCAACTACCACCTCGATATAATAAATAAAGGAGATGTGGATTGTCGGGACCAACTTCGTATGAGGGGTACCAATTACCACCTCGATATAATAAATAAAGGAGATGTGGATTGTCGGGACCAACTTCGTATGAGTAAGACAATATTCTTCACCCTACGAGAACTCCTCAGGGAAAGAGGAAAGGTAAATGACACGATCAGAACATATTATATAAACAACTAGTGATGTTCCTACATACTCTGAGCCGTAACTTGAAAAATAACAAGATCAATCACGAATTTGGTCACTCAAGTAAGATTGTCAACTGACAGTTCAATCAAGTATTGGACGCAATCATAGGACTTCATGGGGATTTCATTAAACCTCCAAAGGCGACCATACCACCCAAAATACTTTGTAAAAGAGAGAAGTTTCTCCCATATTTTAATGTATTTTAATATATCCGTACATTATCCTTCTCTTAATTAATGTGCAGTCATATGAACTTGAAATTGCTTGTTTTTTCATTTTTCAAAATTTTCAGGATTATATCGGAGCAATTGATGGCACTCATATCCTAACCACTATGCCCTATGCACTGCAAGGCACATATCGAAATCAAAAGGGATTCATCTCTTAAAATGTCATGGGTGTATGCTCCTTTAATTTAATATCCCAATATGTCCTTGCTGGTTGGAAAGGGTCAGCATCAGATTCTCGTATTTTGTAGTCTTCTTTATCGAATCCTGACCCACTTTGAGTTCATGAGCTTATAAATATGGTGTTTTTGTGGAGAAATTCTACTTCGTCAATGTAGGCTACCCAAATACGGCAGGATTTCTATCCCCCTATTGTCTAACTCACTACCACTTGGGTGATTTTTGTGGTAGTAGTCAAAGGTCCCGAGACTATAAAGAATGTTACAATAAAAGAAGTTTCTCTTTAAGAAATTCCATAGAAAGACCATTCGGAGTCCTAAAAATCGATTTTCGATATTGAAAGTCATGTCTACATGCCCATTGAATACACAAGTAAAGATAGTCGTAGCGTGTTGCATCTTGCACAACTTTATCATAGGTATTGATGATACTCCTCCAGACGATGAGATCGAGGTCCATGTTGATAGTAAAGAGGAGGTTAATGTATCGACATTCAAAGGCCATGGGAAGAGTCAATGCAATAGGGATGAATGGTACGAACTTCGATAATAAATTACGATAAGCATGTTGAAAAATATAGGCATCATGGTGCTTAGATTATGTACCTATGAAATGTTATGTTGAACTATGCCTGAAGGGACATATTTGGTTTGTGTATGTCTCTTTATTTGTTTTATTATATTATAGATACTGCTTGAAGTGTATGTTGAAGATTGTGTATTGGAATGGATTTTAATAATAGGGAAATTATCAGAAATATGCCTTAATTTTTGCCTAATTGGAAAAAGAAACCCTCAACTTTTATAAACCTTGTCCATGCCCTTTTTCCTTTGACATTTTTTTTACCAAAATAGCCCCACGGTAATCGTATTACTGTAAGGACCAACATATTACACGTACTTTAAGTACCGTAATGACCAGGTTATGCATTACGGTACTATAAGTACCGTAATGACTAGAATAAACATTACGGTCTTTAAAGCCCGTAATGCTCACTAGGTCTCTTCCTCCTTCATTTTCCACATCTTATCAGGCTTCTCCTTTGAGGTAGGAAATATTTCCCTTTTTTTCTTTTTTGAGCAAGTTTCAAGAGTACTTTGTAGCATTTCAACCAATTTGAATTTTGAGAATTACGGTGTCCTTACAGTCTTTAAAGTATCGAAATGCTTGGAAAGTTGAACATTACGATATTTAAAGTACCGTAATGCTTTACCTGATACGGTACTTAAACGACCGCAAGTCCTGAAATACTACTGGAAAACTACTAAAAATTTGATCATTACAATCTTTAAAGTACCGTAATATTTAGCCTGGTCATTACTGTACTTAAAGTATCGTAATACTTAGCTTGATTATTACTGTCCTTAAAGTACCGTAATGCTTAACCTGGTCATCACGGTACCTAAAGTACCGTAATAAGGTAGTCATTACGGTAATATGACTACCATGAAGGCTATTTTGGTAAAAAAAATTGTCAAAATTGAGGAAAAATGGTGTAGACGAGGTTTATGAAACTTGAGGGTTTTTTTTTCAATTAGGCAAATATTAAGATATATTCTGGATAATTTCCCTAATATATAAACAATAAGGAAATTCATGTGTTATTTTTTTAAGCAAGTGTCTGAATAACCATCGACAGACCAATTATTAAAAAAGTTTAGATGTAATTTTAATATTCTATGAGACTGTATATGAAGGTTGTGATTGCTCGTTTTAGTACTAGGTATGTCTTTTGATGACAACTATTTTTGTATTAGGTATAGATGATGATGTGGTTAAGACTCAATCAGCCTCTTCTAATGCCAAAAGGATGATATGGTCGAAATGAATAGAGATAGCATTATTGGATATCCTTGCCGAAAAGACTTTGGAGACCAACAAAACTTCCAAAGGCTTTAAACCCCAACAATGGGCCACTATCGAGCAGGAGTTTTTAAAGGCAACTGGTATGGACGTGAAAAGGGACAACTTCAAGAATAAGTTGAAGACGTGGAAGAAAATTACTTAATAGTTAGAAGAATAAAAAATTAAAGTAGTTTTAGGTGGGGCAATATCAAGCACCATGTGCTTGTTGATGATGACGTATGGGATACTTACGTGAGGTGAGTAATGATGTATTAACATTTTACTAGTTTGTTATCGTGCTAAAAAAACTTATAGTACTATCTCATACCCTATCAATGCATAGTCATCAAAAGACTAAGGGGTGGAGAAAAAATCCCTTCCCTTATTACGATGTGCTTAACATAGTCATCAGTAAAGAAGGTGTTGCATCATATAGTATTAGGACCTTGTTGATGTTAGCACATGAGAGTCAACAAGAAAGCCACGCCCCAGATGGACGAGATGATATGTTGATGAGAGATATAGGTATCGATATAGAAAAGGTGTCAGATGAGGAGGAGGACATACCTGAAACACCGATGCACTCATGTGCATCTAGAAGAGTGCCTAGGACTGTAGTTCCGAGGCCAAAGAAGAATAGGGCAATAATTGACTCCATCGATAACATCGCAGTGGTTATTCAGAATAAGTGAGATGATAGATAAACAAATGACAAATCCACTCACAATTCAGGTTATCGAGGCCATATCCACGATCCCAGACCTCACACCCAGGGCTAGGATGGATATAGCAACAGATATTACAGACCATGCAAATAAGACCACTATCTTCTTGAACATAAGTGAAGAAGCTAGAATTGAGTATATCGTGGACATGTATGGGGTGCACCATAGCTCAGCATCTCCATAAATGCAACTTTTTTCTCCTCTCTATCTCTTTCTTCATGCTTTTCAATGTAAGTACTTCCATGACTATTTTATGGATTGTTACGGTTTATGCCTTTGGCATAGTATGATGTGCTATATATGCACACTTTTGTTTAATGTTGGATGTGAACAAGTTTGTTGAAGTTTGTATTTCCTACACAATGGTGGTTATCATGATGTTGTTGAATGTTGGATACTTTTTATCAAAGTCTTATATTTGAATGGTAGTTATTATGATGTGGCCACTTCATTGTTTACTTTCTTTTGAGATTGACTGCTTGTGAATGTGGTTTGCTATATGTGGACAGTTCGTTGTTTACTTTCTTTGGAGATGAACTGTCTGTTAATATAGTTTATTATATGTGGCAATTCATTATTTACTTTCTTTTGAGATGGATTGCTTGTTAATTTTGTTTGCTATATGTGGGCAGTTCATTGTTTACTTTCTTTTGAGATGGATTGCTTGTGAATGTTGTTTGCTATATGTGGCCAGTTCATTGTTTATTTTCTTTTGTGGTGGATTGCTTGTGAATGTTGTTTTCTATATGTGGGCAATTCATTGTTTACTTTCTTTTGAAATAGATTGCATGTGAAATGTTGTTTGCCAAATATTTTATAAAGGTGGGGTTATTTTTTTTCCATACCCATTGTGTTGTTTGGCACATTGGTGCCATCTGGTTTTTAGTGCATCTCATGTTGTGTGCTAACTTTTTAAACTGTTCATTATAAGAGGTAAATGTATTTGAGACATCAACGTTGTGTTTTTGTTCTGTCATGATGATTGAAGAAAGCATGTATGACACATTGAATTGACTAAATTCCATTTTCTCTTACTTTCATTTCATTTTTGTGTAGGTTTTTTAAAAGTATAAGACATTGTATGCATAGGAAACTCGTAATGCAATGCCAACACCCGTAGCCTGTTGGGCATAGAGCATGTTGTATTAACTGTACCTTGGTTAATGTAGTGATAAGCCTCAAAAATTTATGCTTATTTTAGGAACTTGGGTGTATGATATTCCCTTTGGCATCATTAGATTACTGTAACATTTGTTATTGTTTCACAAATATTTTGCCTATGTGGTAAAAAGGAATGTGCATGCCCTTGTTTTTCCAGAAAATAGCAAGAGTATATGTTGTGTATGTTGGCCGCGGGGGGTACATAATGTGGGCAGAATGCTCCAAGCAAGTGCTAAGCTACTCAAATGTTGTGTATTGCTCCGACCCAACTATAGAGGAGGTAGTGGAACGATTTCGAGATTATCAAAGTCACCATGGACATGTCATTGTACCTACAAGTGGGGATAGTGTAGTTGTTCCTACTAGTGGGAGTGCATTGAAGACAATCACATCCATAGCAGTGGTTATATGCATATGTGTGTTATCATATCGTATTTTTCTTTTATCGTGAATTATTTTCCGTTACTACTAAGCTTAACTAGAACTTCATGCAAACTAACTCGGATTCGTATCTTGATATTCAGTTTTTTAGTGTATTATATGAAATAGGTGTAAATGGAATAGTACTTTATAAAATTGATTGTTACAGGTTTTAAAATTTTATTGTAGGTATTATAATGATTGTTATATGCTATTGATAAATGAGGCTGCATGAATTGAAAAATGTGGGCCTACATTCAAAATGTTTCTTGAGAATTTGGTTTTGCACATGTCATTTATTAATGCATACATATGTTTGCCATTAAATACTATTAAAAATCCAAGATGTCTATTCAAATTACTCTAATAAGTGGCGATGTTTACAAACATATCAATTGGGCTCCCAAACATGACAAAATCATGTTCGAAACTTGGGTGAAGTGGGTGCTATGAACCTTAAAAAGGACTGCAGATAAATAACTTATGTTATGTGTGAAGCATACATGCCTTAGTCACTATAGACAGACTCAAATCTAAGGTTAAATGGTTGAAGTTTCTTGATAGAAATGTTAAACAACTCCTTGATCAATTTAGTTTCTAATTCAATGAAAGTACGATAAAGATATCTAGACCCAGTTGAGAGGAGTATATTCAGGGGAATGAGGCAACTGCAACGACGTTTGACATTGTCCTACCACCTATGCACCTCATGGACTTGGTTTTGTAGATGGCATGGAATAGTAGACTTCTGTTGTGGTTTAAATTTAGAGCATAATAGATTGTAAGTACTTAACTTAAATAGAATGAATTGTATGGTCTTGTGAACTTTTCAAAGCTTATATTAGATATTCATTTTGCCCACTCACTATCCCTTCTCTCTTCCCTTTTGGCCTTCTCTCATTGTGATTGTGTTACTATTGGCTTTAATACTTAAAAATTTATTGCAAATATAACCTAATGGTTTAAATCCCTCGTTCTGAGAGAGAGAGAGAGAGAGAGAGAGGGGCAGAGCATACCAATCTTATAAAAGTATAAATATCCATTGGGAGAACCACAATCTTTGTTTAGGGAAAATTATCAAAATATGTATCTCATAAAAAACCAATCATGTGTTTTGCGATGTATGTTTTGCAATTAAATAAAAAATTACAAGTAGAAAGTTCAATAGTTCATCTAATAAACATAGGAATAAATTTATTTCTTCTTTCTTTTTTACAAGCTACACTGTTTGCCCTACAAGAATTAGAGTTATTAATTCTAAAGTATATAACTTGATGATTTTCCAAAACATTGACATTAATTAAATCTTTGGTATATAAGATATATATGTCTAATGATACAATGGAAAGGAATAAGAAAAAATGGCAACTGAATTTTCATAGATTGACATCTTCCAGGCAATCCAACTAGTGGATATGCATATCCATTTTTTTTTTATCAGGTGCTATCCAAACAATAAATAGCCCTATCCCAAGGACAGACCAATTCCAGGTGAAGCCAATTCCAGTACAAGGTTATCCCTAAGACATGCTTCTCCAGGTACTCAAACGAGCCCTCATGGATTAGAGTTTAAGCCAAAATATTATATCTTGCGTTAACTCTATGCAGATGCTATCCAATTGACGTGTGTCAAATTCCCACATAACAAAATAATTTGACTTAAGCTATAAAATAAATTTCTATGAAAAACTATACAACTTAAGTGAATAAATAATATAATTCCAAAAAAATAGGACTCCCGCTAGTGATGATATCATGATGACATCATCAACATGGGGATGACATGGGGAGCCACATGGCCCATCCTATAGCCACTTAGGTGGCATGTGGGACCGCCCCACAAATTGTCCTTCTTTGAAACTACCCTCAAGTAATTTTAAAAACCACATTTTTTGCTTTGAAAAGCTTCAAACAAATTTCAAAATTTCCCAAAAAAATTACAAATGATTTTTCATGATAAATAAATATTTATTATTATAATAAAATGGGACAATTAATAAATGAGATATCTAGGCTTAGATGTTGATTTTTTTTTTTTTTCTAGAACATTGTTTTTTAGAAATTCTATTGAATTCGCAACCATTAAAGTTAAGCTTATTAGCTTCCATTAATTTTCACTTAATACATTATTTTCTTTCTCTTATTTGAATTTGCATCAAATAATGGAAAGAGTGAAAGTGGTAGGAAGTGGCATTGCTTTACTATGTTTATGATACATATTGTTTGGACGAAATGTCGTACCACATAATGAGTCACATTCTATTGGTGATAAGTTGCACCCTTCTTTACATCCCTTCGAAAAAATTGTGCTTATCCATTCTATGTGCCCATCTATTGTAAAAAGAAAATAATTCATTACCCTATACAATGCTCCAAATTTCTCATTAATACCCTATATGTTCTTTGTTGGGTTTATGTGGCTTTTAAAGGCTTTATGAGTGGTTGTAAAATGAAATGATATAGTAAAACACGAACTCAGTGGAAGTATGGTCATTCGTGGACTATATTAAGTAAATGGTGGTTTGCTGATACCGATTTGTGCTTAACGATCTAAGTTCGTCGGTTAGGAAAAACCCATGTTACCTGAGCATGAAGAACAAATCGATGAGGGTTTATGGGTTAGCCCTTGATGAGGTCGAAGAACATGCCCGGATGAGTGACCCGAGGAATTGTGTGACCCTTGTGTGTGATGGTGGCCCACAGAGATATGGGCCAAAACCTCATCCATGTACCATCACACGGCATGCATATCGATAGATCGTTCGGGAAAGTCAGAAATCCACCTTTTAGGGTAAAGCGTATGCATGTGCGAGAGATACCCTTATACGTCATAGAGTTGTGGTCGCATAAGGTCTTGGTGACCTTGATTTGTCTCTAAGGGAGGACCTGTAATTCACAGACTGGGATTGCGACCTCTTGGCTCATCCACCTGACTGTGGTGACCCGCTAATGAGCCCCTGCTTGGACTGTGGGTCATGGAAAACACTAGATCGGCTCGATAAGACAAGTGTGGTCTGTACTCTACAGTTGAAGTTAGAGTGCCCTATGATTGCGGATTAAATTCTTTAATCATATGGATCCATTTTCCATCAAGTTAAGTTAATTATGTTTGTTTTATGATATAAATTATTTTAGAGTTACTATTTGAATTTTCATGAGTCATTTGATATTTTATTTATAAGTTTTTTGGACTTATAAAAATGAAGATATTGATTTTATAAAATTATAAAATTCAAATAATGTTTTAGATTTTTTTTTTTATAATTTAAAGTTATATAAAATATCATGGAGGGGCCCATAGTACACATGGGCCCACCATGTGTCAAGTGGGTGGAACCCACATGTGCCACACATGGGTGGCACGCCCCACCCATTGGATTCTTTCTTGGAGTTTAAGTTATTTCATGTTTTAGTAATATTATGTTATGGTATGTGGTCAAATAAGAGATGAAATATTTTGACCATATATTGACCAAATATTGAAAATATATATTAACTTGATATATCTTTGGAATATTTTATGAAATATTATGGAATGCATAATATTTTAATTAGATTTAATTTATCTAATTTCTATTGATGGGAAAATGGTTAAGAAAAGAGGGATAATGGTTCATGCACCTTTCATAATGTTGATGGCCCATGTATAGAATGGATGGCTCAGATCTCTCACCCGACAAGTCATCATTGATCGACGGTCTATGTTTAATCACAAGAAGAGGCAAGCCAAGGAAAACCCTAAGAAACCCTAATCTTGTTCAAGCCTATAAAAAAGAGATTGTCTTCACCCAAAATCTCTACACCTTATATTTCTATCTCTCTCTTAAAAAATTTTCTCTCTCTCATATTTGATCTCTCTCTCCCACATTGTGAAAGAATCCAAGGGTTTAGGTTATAGAGTTATTCTCTCTCCTATCTCTCAAATATGGATTTATGGCTAAAGGTATATTGTGAAAAAATCTAAGGGTTTAGGTTATAGAGTTCTTCTCTCTCCTATCTCTCAAATATGGATTTATGGCTAAGGGTATTAGGGTTTAGTAAAAAGCTCTCAAATTAGGTTGCTAAGAGAATTCACCTAGGGTTTGAGTTTTGATCAAAGGGGTTCATGTTCTATTTGTGTGGCTTGGCCAAAATTTGCTTTTCCGGTTTGAAATTGAAGCTTGACTGTTGATCCCGTGCCAGATGGTGGTCACTCAATGTGGGGTGTAATAAGCCCGGTTGAGGTAATCTCCGGCACTCTTCCTTTTGTTTCTTGCAATCTTATCTTTTATTCTCAAGCATAGTGCATAGTTGTTTCAATGGCATCAAGTTGTTAAGATCTTAGTTTTATTGTTATGTTGATTTTATTTTGAAATTTATCCTATCATAATAAAGACCACATATAAGTGATCCTTGCCAAAAGAGAGGGGTGAAGAAAAAAATAAAAATAAAAATAAAAATAAAAATGTATTCCCCAGTAAAAGATCACATAAGTCTTTCTTTCATTGGTATCAGAGCTTTTGATACTTGATGTCATTAGTTATCTTTTCTTTTTATTGAGTTTTGATCAAGTTTGGGAATGACATTTAAGAACGCTAATGACCTTTGTGGTTAATAAACACCCACGGTTAAGAATTATTGAAATATTTCAACACCCAAAAGGCACTCTGCATAATGAGTATTCTAGGCTATTTTGGAGTAGTGATTTGAAGAATATAATGATGCATTTTTCTATTACATACTTCAATGATATTTTGTATCTTTAAGAGTGGGATTAACCTGCAAAATTTCAGTGGGAGATCATATAGGAATTGAGAGTTATGGATTCAACAATAAAGGGTGTCAGTTCTGACTATCTAAAATTCAGGAACTGTCCATTGAGTTCCATGATTTTTCTCATCAATCATATGATTTTCTTTCTAGCTGAAATTGGACATTATCTCATAAAATTGAGTCTACTTTAAAACAAAAAAAGTTTCATCAAGAAAGTCCTTATGGTTTGAAGATATGATCAATTAATTGAAGGATACGCAAGTGTTGTTTTCTGCAACGAAAAATTATTTTCATGACTTGGAAGTTAAGATTTAATTTATATTCTTAACATAATGTTTTGTAGTTCACACTAAATTTTTAACTTCCATTTTGAGTCTAATTTGTAATAAAATTTATTTGAGAGAAAAATATCTATGGGAAGAGAGGAATAAAAATTTTGGATTGAAGAGAGGTTATCCTAAGTTTTCTGTAATTTGATATGTCCTTCATTGAATACATGAATAACTATATTTATCAAGCCTACTTAACAGAGCGATATAAGGCTTGTAAAAATATATGTGTTATGATTATGTGTCTAATTTCAAACAAAATTGGTTTAAAAAGGAAACTCTATGATGGTAGAAAGAAAAGATAATTTTACTAGATAGTGTTTATCCTGAAATTCTGCAGTATGATTTATTTTATGATGTGAATATCACTTATTTATTTTTATGAATAAAAATATTATTTGGGATTCAAACTATGATGTTATGATTTGGTTTTGAGTCTAGTTTTCAACACAAAAGATTTCAAGAAGAAATTCTTTGAGGATTGAGAGAAACAAATTTTTTTATTGAGAGGTACTCAACCTGATTTTCAATTGAAAAAATTGCATTGTGACTTAAATGTCACTAAAATGAATATTCATTAAATGGTATGATTTAAGGATGGAACTGGACACTATTTTATATTTTTTTTAGTCTATTACAATGCTCAAAAGGATTCGAAGATTAACTCTTTATGAGTTGAGAGATATCATATTTTTATCATGGGATGCTCAAGTTCTATTCTGCAATAAATTAAAAAGATATGGCATGTTAAGACACATCTTTGGATTCCTAATTATGAAGACCTTTGTTAGAGCTCATTTAAAAAGGTTTTATAGTGTGCTATGAGTATAGTTTATTATAATAAAATATCAGAGAGAGGTAATATAGAGTTGACAATATATGACACTCTAAGTGAAGAGTATTCGATTTGGGAATAGCAGAAAGAAGAAGAAACACAATACCTATAAAAACATCTTAGTTTCTTCGAAATGAATGGATATATAAAGAGACTTGTTGGTAGCATAGAAACGCTAAAGATCAATGGGAGAATCAAAATGGTGATATTTAAAATAATGGGATGAAGGAAATACTTTCTTCTTTTCTTCATGGTGTAAGACATGAAAATCCAAGTGCCGAAGAGATTGACACTTCGTGACATGTGAAACCAATGGCCAATATATTCTCCATCAATTGCGTGTACTTCCAAGATCATAAAAGCTTGTCAAACAAGTAAAAGCGATGAATCAAGAAAGCCCAGATACTACACTACATGGTTTTGAGGTATGAAATATATCCCACATTATATGGTAAAATCATATAGGAAAAGTTTATATAGGGAAAGAGGATTCAATAACTTTGTTTAATGTGTTTTGGTTATATTTTGGCTAGTTGTTTTATGAATATGTATGGAGTATATGGACATTAAGTGATAAGTGATAATAAATTTGAAAGTACCGGTTTTGAATACCTTATGTTTTTGTGCCTCCTTGTGCTTGAGTATGAACTGCTTAAGGTAGTGATACACATGGAGATGTCAATTGATCAAGGGCTTTGAGCCCTAAGGATGAAACACGAGAGATGGGTGTGGCTCATTCAAATATGTAAGCACAAAAGGAGTGTTCTAATGGAACTTGGTCTTGGTGACCATCCTGTCAATAATGTCTATAATATGATGTGTTGCATGTGATGATGATCTCTTGATAAATTTTTCATAATTGCCAAAAAAAAAAGTATTTTGTCTAGGCTTTAATAGACATTCTTCAGTTGTGCTTTATTTTGGATAAAATTATAAGATGGTATATATGCTTTGTTTTTGTGGCTATGAACTTGACTTGGTAAGAAATTAAAGATGAATGAGGTAAAATGATTTATGAAGGCTAAGCATGTATTTTATAATGAAACTGGATGATTTGAAAAAAGCCTAAGTCTATGAATATGGTTTTGAAAAAACCACATAGTCTTAAAAGATCCATTAAGTTTTATGAAAATCATTTTAAACTGTCATACTATTATATAACTATTGCTTGTGAATGCATATATATACACCACGTCAATTTTTTTTTTATTAAAAAAAAAAACATTTTGTCTTGAAGGTATTTATAAAAGTGGGAGAAAAACTATTATGCACTGTTTTTTAAAAAAAAATACGTATATGCCTTGGCCCATGTTTCTAGTTACTTAGAATCATCGATTATCTAAGACTTTGAACCATAAGGAATGTTGTAGGAATGTCATCATGATGGGCTTCTCTAACACATATTGTGTTGAATAGATAACTTGGTTTGTATGAATTTACTACCAAGATGTCTAGTGTGGTTGAACATTTGTGGTTCATGAAGGTTTTTGTATATTGTGAAACCAACGGGTATTGAATTACATCTTGCATGAGACTTGATATGCTACCTCATAATATATGCATAAGAATATTGAGAATATATATGTTGTATGTGCAATAATTGAGTAAGAGCTGCTACCGCCCCACATTTTTTTTAGCTGTTTTGATATTCAGATATACAGGTGCAAGCTATCTCCCAGATCTAGATGATCCGAAGTCTACATCTGGATATGTGTTCATGCTTAGAGGGGGTGCACTTTCTTGGAAATCAAAGAAACAGGATGTGACTAAATTGTCCACCATGAAGGCAAAGTACGTGACGTGTTGTTTGGTGATCGAGGAGGCCGTATGAATTAAGAAATTTCTTAATCGACTTGACTTTCACCTCGTGCGTCGTAGTAAGAATTTTCTGCGACAGTACGTTGACAATATGCATGTCAAATGAGCCATGATTCCATAAGAACTCCAAGCATATAAAACCATATTTTTATCACTTGAGGAATGAGGTGAGATTGAGAAAAATTGAGATCTAAATAAACTAAATATTCCAGTGAGAGCACCTGCTAGTATTTGACATGCCAAATGAAACAATGGACTATAATGTTGTTCACGGAACCCAAATGTTTGGTGTTGTTTGTATGGCTACAAAAGGAAGCAGCTTATTTGAAGAACTCTTTTGAGCCCATGAATATACAACCCCATGCGAAGAGGGTATGTAATGGTATTTTGCGACAACAGGTCCATGATTCACGATACGATGTGAAAGATGAGCTACGACCATTTCTTGGATGAGATCCGAGCAGCAAAGAGAAAAATGTGTTGCCTCTATAAATCCTTTTGTGAAATGATTGATGGCAAAAGCTATGATTAATGTAGTAAGAGAATAAGTAATAATGCTTGAGAGATATTATAATTGGGAAAGAGAGAGAGAGATGGGAATAAGAGAAAGTGAGAAAGAGAGAATGTAAGGCATTCAAAGGCCAAGTGTATATATTAGGTTTATGTGGCCTTATGAGTGCTTGTAAACTGAAATGATATAATAGAACATGAACTCAGTGAGAGTGCGGTCCCTCATGGACCATACTAAACAAACGATAGTTTGCTGATATTGATTTGTGCTTGACGATCTAGGTCAGTCGACTGGGAAAAACCCATGTTACTTTGGCATGAAGAACAAACCGATGAGGGTTTATGGGTTAACCCTTGATGAGGTCAGAGAACATACCCGGATGAGTGAGCCGAGGGATTGTGTGACCCTTGTGTATGATGGTGGCCTATAGAGACAAGGACCAAAACCTCATCGATGTACCATCACACGGCATGCATATCGATAGATCGTTCGAGAAAGCCAGAAATCTACCTTTTAGGGCGAAAGATATGCATGTGTAAGAGATACCCCTATGCGCCATAAAGTTGTGGTCCCATATGGTCTTGGTGACCTTGATTTGTCTTTAAGGGAGGACCTGTAATCCACAAACTATGATTGCGACCCCTTGGCTCATCCGTCAGACTTTGATGACCCGCTAATGAGCCCCTATATGGACTGTGAGTCATGAAAAAGACTAAGTCAGTTCGATAAGACAAGTGTGGTCTGTACTCCACAGTTGAAGGTGGAGTGCCCCATGATTGCAAATTAAATTCCTTAACCATATGGATCTATTTTCCATCAAGTTAATTTAATTATGTTTGTTTTATGATAGAAATTATTTTAGAATTACTATTTGAATTTTATGAGTCATTTGATATTTTATTTATAATTTTTTTGGACTTATAAAAATAAAGATATTGATTTTACAAAATTATAAAATTCAAATAATGTTTTCGAATTTTTTTTTATAATTTAAAGTTATGTAAAATATTATGGAGTGACCCATAGTGCACATGGGCCCACCATGTGTCAAGTGGGTGGGGCCCACATGTGCTACACATGGGTGGCAAGCCCCACCCATTGGATTCTTTCTTGGAGTTTAAGTTATTTCATGTTTTGGTAATATTATGTTATGGCATGTGGTCAAATAAGATATGGAATATTTTGACCATATATTGATCAAATATTGAAAGTATATATTAACTTGATATATCTTTGAAATATTTTGTGAAAGATTATGGAATGCATAATATTTTAATTAGATTTAATTTATCTAATTTCTATTGATGGGAAAATGGTTAAGGAAAGGGGGATAATAGTCCATGCACATTCCATAATGTTGATGGCCCATCTATGGAATGGATGGCTCACATCTCTCACCCGACAAGTCACCATTGATTAACGGTCTATGTTTAATCTCACAAGAAAAGGCAAGTCAAAAAAAACCTTAAGAAACTCTAATCTTGTACAAGCTTATAAAAAAAGATTGTCTCTACCCAAAATCTCTACAACTTATCTTTCTATCTCTCTCTCTTAAGAAATTTTCTCTCACTCATGTTTGATCTCTTTCTCCCACATTGTGAAAGAACATAAGGGTTTAGGTTATATAGTTCTTCTCTCTCTTACTCTCAAATATGGATTTATGGCTAAGGGTTTTAGGGTTTAGGAAAAAGAGAATCCATCTCTCTCAAACGAAGTTGCTAAGAGAATCCACCTAGAGTTTGTGCTTGTGATCAAAGGGGTTCATGTTCCAATGATGTGGCTGGACCGAAATTTGTTTTTCCCGATTCGAGATTGAAGCTAGACCGTTGATCCCGCGCCATCAAATGGTGGCGACTCAGTATGGGGTGTAATAAGCCCGGTTGAGGTAATCTCCGGCACTCTTCCTTTTGTTTCTCGCAATCTTATATTTTATTCTCAAGTATAGTGCATAGTTGTTTCAATGGCATCAAGTTGTTAAGATTTTGGTTTTATTGTTTTGTTGATTTTATTTTGAAATTTATCTTTTTATAATAAAGACCACATGTAAGTGATCTTTTGCTAAAAGAAACGGGTGAAGAAAAAATAAAAAAATAAAAAAAAAATGTATTTCCTGGTAAAAGATCGCATAGGTTTTTCTTTCACTCTTAAGGACCAATTTTTATGTTACATTATAAAATTAAAGTTAAGAAATGGACACATGTCACGAAAAATAAGAATGGGCCTAATTCTAGAACGTATGTAGGATACGTAACTTTTAATTTAAAAAAAGCTTAGGGTACCTAATCCTTATCTTTAAGGGAGAGAGAGATGTGAGCAAGAGAGAGGGAGAAAAACAAAGAAAGTGCATGTGGAGAAAAAATTGCGAGAGAATGATAGAGAGAAAATCAAGAGCAAAATAAGTTTTCATATATAGGGGAGAGAGAGATGAGTTCATAAGAGAATGAGATATTGAAACGAAAATCAAGGGGAAAAATAGGTTTCCATATTTAGGGGAGAAAGAGATATATTTCTAATGTTTTGAAAAGAATAAATGAGAGAGATTCTAAAAGATAAAGATATCTACAAATTTTAGAAGAGTAATGATCCTATGAGACCCTCCCACACCCATGTGTGTAGGACCCCAAAGGATCACCATTAAATTTGGCATAGATATCTACAAAATTTATCATATGAGTGTGGGACTTGAATTTTCTAAAGTTCTGTGCCAAATTTAATGGTGATCCTTTGGGGTTCTACACACATAGCTGTGGGAGGGTCTCATAAGGTCATTTCCCATTTTAGACATAAGGTGTACATGCTAATAAAAAAGAGCTATAAGGGTTGGCACGTACAATTCTTTAAAAAATAAATAGACATGAATATTGGAAAAATAGAGACCTACTATATGTTACAACATTTCTTACTTGAACCCGTCATTATCTAAAGTCTCAACCATAATTTTTCGTATTTTTTCTTTAGTTATATGGTCCAAAAAACAATATGACGGCGATTTATTGTTTGTTGATTTAGTAATGTTGTCCTATAGGTTTTTTCTTACAGAGCGTGTATGAATTTTTCTTTTTTTTAATTAGGTGTTTTTTTTTTCCAGCTACTTAAAGCTTTACAGGCGGCTATGGGCAATGAGTATTTATTAACTATCTCCTTTCTGTATTTTCTCTATCTCTCGCTTAGTATATTGTTCAGAACTTTTATTTTTAGCTTTCTTCCATGCTTTCCTGGTGAAGTTAAAGTTTTACAAATGCATTGCATCGTACTATAGTCACCATATTTCTTTCTTTAAGCCCTTCATTATCTCGACCATACAGAGATGGATACGATTTCAATATTTACCTACATATGAATGTTGAGAAAGAGATAGAGGTTTTTTACCTATGAATATTTATTATCCCGTCTCTTTTTTTCCTTCTTTTTTTTCTGGATAGAAGTAGAACTCCATGCCATGCACAACCCTACCATCAAGTATTAGAGGCATTTTTCTCTTGCTCATATTCTTTTAAATTTCTATTGTGACTTCTATAAAATTGAATGCTGGATGTTTCACCAAATATTGTGTTTTATAAAGATTGGAGACTTATTCTTGATCTGCTACATTTTTAATTTATTGTTTTTTTTTTTTGTCAATGCTCTCATAAAGCAAACTAAAATAAAGCAAAAGGAAGAGAAAAGGATCCTCAATGAAGAAGAGAACACGAAAAAGAACTATATCCACTTTTTCAGCAATACGCCTGTTTTTGTTTTTTTTGCTACTCCCAAACACACTAACATCTAAGCATGGTTACAGAGTAGATGTTATAAAAAATCCAATAGTGAATACTGGCATTGGCATCACATATAAGGACGAGCTTCCCTTTACTGATGGTACTCTTTGTGTACTAGAGGTAAGTTATATTATAACTAAAAGGTAAGTTGTAATAATTTTTTAGAATCTTTTGAGTAAATGGATAATAAACTATATATTATATGTTATGGATACCTTTCAAATCTTAGTTTTTAGTACACATAACATGTGTTATATGTTATGGATAACTAAAAGATTTATTATCCATTTACTCAAAAGATTTGAGTTATATGCTATGTGTACAACATATGTTATAACTAAAAGATTATTTATTTTATGGATACCTAAAAGACTTGAAGTAAATAGTCTATGTTATGGATAATAAACTATATGTTATATAGTTTAAATGGATTATAAACTAAAAGGTAAGTTGTACACATAACATATAACTCAAATCTTTTGAGTAAATGGATAATAAACTATCCAAATGATCGTGAAGCTCTTTTGGGCTCGTCCACCAAAATTGGTCATATATACAAAAATAACTTTAAAAATAAAGAAATAACAAAAATAAGTTTAAAAATAAAGCAATAACATCAAATTAATAAATCATAAATCAACAAAAGAAAAAGTTTATATAAGGTTGCAATCTTCAAATGTAGAATTAAGAATGTACCTCAAAAATCCATCATAAAAGGCTGTTTGCAATGTTCGAAATCTAATTGATCATCTCAACATCGAGATGTTTGAATATGAAAAGAAAAAATGTAGAATTAAGAATGTACCTCAAAAATCCATCATAAAAGGCTGTTTGCAATGTTCGAAATCTAATTGATCATCTCAACATCGAGATGTTTGAATATGAAAAGAAAAAATGATTTCAAGCTTTCGAAACAATGTATCTTGCAGCGCATTATCTGGACCATCTGTTTTCAAGAATTTCATGTGTTTATAGATCTACTTGATTTGAGCTATTTTTAAAGTTTAAACTTTTATAATTAGACATGAAAATAGATTATCAAGCAATCCTAAAAAAAAATTGGGTGCGGTTTGTATAGAGCCTAGGCTCTAAACAATCAAATTAGAGCCTACTTTAAAATAGTATCGAAAAATGTGGTTTTAATATCGGAAATCTTTATGATAGCCTTAAAATATATTTTTATATTTATTTATAAATTTTAAAGCTTCAAAATTAATATATATCGACAGATCTATGAAAACTTGAAAATCTTGAAATTGACGGTCAAAAAATGCGTTACAAAATACACTATGTCCAAAACTTGAAATCCATTTTTTTATCATGTTCATGCCTCTTGATTTCGAGATGATCAATTTGAAGATATTTGGGCATCAAAACAACCTCTAATAAAATTTTTGATGTAGGGTCAAATATGATTGTTTAGAGACTCGGCTCTATATAATTTTTTCCCATAAAATTTTATATCAAAATCAATGTCACATCTTGAGACAGAGAACCTAAAAGATGCCTTTTTAAATAGAATATTCATTTTATTCCTTTTTGCTTATTATCTTGGATAAAGTAGTATAGACCATGCCTAGGGTGCTCAAGTAGCGTGTTGAGGTGAGGAAATAGTGGTCTTCCTTTTCGAATTTGTGCAAGAAATAGTGGTCTTTCTTTCTATATTTCAAAAGCAATGGAAAGAGAAAAGGATGAGTTTCTATAAGACCTAGGCTTTATGAAAACAAAATAAAATCTCACCTCAAAACCTCTTTTGGAAAGTATTTTCGGCATCATAATTCTCCATATGGCTTTAAAATCAATTTTTCAATTTCAAAAACAAAATTTAAAGCTGAAAAAAAGATACAAATATCTGCAAGATCTGTAAAAACTTATTTTTAGAGCGAGATGGATGGTCTAGATGATTTTTTGTAATATAAATTATTTTTACAGCCTAAAATCCTAATTTTTTTTTTCACAATCATAATGCTGAAGCCGAGATGATCCATTTAGAGGTTTTCCAATGCTTGAATTACAATTTAGAATGATAGGGTTGCAACCCTATAAAACCACTTTCCAAGAGGAAGAGAAAAAGCCAAGTTTCTTTCCAAGAGGAAGAGGAAAAGCCAAGTTTCTAAGTCTTAAGAAGGCAAAGGCCAAGTTTTTAAGTCTTAAGAAGGCAAAGTCAACACCAACTACTTCACAGGGTTAACCCCAATGATTTGAGCTTGGTTTATTAGTTTATCGTCAGTGGTGTGATTCCAACTCTATGTTCTCGAGTCGGATGATCTGTCGTATAGATTCAATAGAATAATATTTCAAAGGAGAACTAAAATAATTTTGGGATTTTTCAGACCAAAATCACTCACCTAACAATCATGACCATATCAAAATAAATAATTTCTCAACCAGTGATTATGTGCTTTTGATTTTTCGGAATTCCTTGCCTACATGGCAACCTTAGAGACACGTATCGAACATGCGATCGTACGTGTCAGCTGATGTCACTATTTTCTTGTATTTGCAATTATCCTTGAAATTAAAGTACATGCGATCGTACGTGTCAACTGATATCACTATTTTAGTATTTGCATCTATCCTTGAAATGAAAGTTTGCTTTTAACACGTCATTGGTTCGACTTGCAATGCATACCATGCTCATAGTGGGAATGGAACTCCTCACCATCTATTCTACACTATCACTTGTGCTATGATATCGTTATTAGTTGTTAAATGTTAAAAAAAGGACAAAAATGTTCACGATGCAAACTGTCACTACCTGCATTAAAAACACTATCACCTCTTCAACCATTCAATTAATATCATATAAAATGGAATATTATACCATATAGTATAATATTTAACGATAGAAAATAAATATATGGACATGTCTTGTTGTACTGACTTTTTAGACTTGTGTATTAGAACTTAAGACACTTGTAGACACCGACGCTGGAACAGTGTATGACATTTGTATTCCTTAAATAAAGTTTGGTCCAAACTTTTATCACTGGTAGACTCAATGAAAAAATCAATCCAATGGTTTTAATCCTATTCTAGACAAATTGGATTCACAAAATGATTTACTCTTGACTTGATCTCTCTAGAAAAATCAGCAAATAAATTTGAGCAAAAATTACCTCAAGAAAACCTTACCTTGGCCCTAATTTTGCCAAGTACGGTCACTTATCTTTGAAACTGGATTAATGTCATAACAATAATTTAATTCAAATTGCTAGGATTGTTTTTCTCATGGGCGGCGTTTTGGTGTCGCCGAAAGCATCTACCATAGTGTCTCAACCTTTTCACAATCTACATTGGAGCTGGATTGAGAATCCAAGCTTATCATCTCAACTATAACAATCATGAATCTGAAAAGATGAAAGTTGACCGTTAGATATAATCCATCTTGTATCACTTTTTTAGACTATTAAGATGAAAGTTGAAGGTTGGATATAGTCCATTTTGTAACACTTTTTTAGACTATTCATTTCAATTGTTTAGAGATCAACAAAATCTATACTGTCTTTTGAGCTCTAAATTCATGGAAGAGGCGGAAATATATTTGTCATAGTTTAAGATGTCTTTTGCGTCCCGTGAAGCCTTGAAAACCAGTCTGAGTTGGTACACTAAAAAGCTTTCCATTCCTTTGTATATTAAAGGTTGTCTGAGAAGCAATCTGGCCAAAACTATTAAAAAAAACAAAAACCTTGGTGGGTCAGGATAGTCCATTATTTGGACCTCCAATATCATGTATCTGACAAATAACATGGATTTAGAGCCTCAAAATCGATCCATCTAGTACTATTGTCCAGATCATCCATTTTTACTTTTCGATTCCTCATAGATAGAAAGTAGTGCACTATTTTCTGGAGCTCCAGTGCAAGCGATTTGGAGTTGAAATGGATTTGCAATGGTTCGAGAAGCGTTTTAGGTCCCAAGTCCATAAAGACTATGGCCCCTATTTACATTCACAAATTTTTGGCCACAGCAATAAATGGAGCCCCACTTATTGGCAAAAGCCTCCATAAAGGAGGCATAGAATGATAAATTTTTCTATGTGAAGTTTGATAGTTTGAATGTGCCACAAAGTACGTGATAATTTGTTTTGAAGTTTGCGTTTGGTCAATGAAATAATTGTACCATCCAATTTCACATTCAATGGTTAAGATTAATTTCTCACTTTGTACTAAAAGTAAATGATCTCATTCTACACTTTCTTTATATTAAAAGGATAAATTTGAAGCTTTGCCCTTCTGGATCAAAAAGTAAAAATAAAGAAAAATTATAGATACTGCCTTTACACTTTTCCTATTCCTAACACTTTTTAAATCATAACACTATTTATTTATGTAAGTATGGAAATAGTCTTTTAGAATGAAAATGCACTTCATGTTGGTAACATACTTTCTTTCTAAAGATTTGAAGTTTTAGATAAAAAATATCTCAAATTTCTTAGTGAGAGAAACTATATCAAATTTAAAGTTTTAGAGTGAAAAATTCTCTTACTATTTTTAGATAAAGAAACTATCTCAAATTTCAAATTTTTAAGTAAAGAAACTATCTAAAAATTTTTAGAGAGAGAAACTATCTCAAATTTCAAGCTTAGAGAGAGAAAGTACTTTAAATTTTTTAATGAGAAAAACCGTCTCATGATTTATAGAGAAAAAAACATCTCAAATTTTTTTAGATAGAAAAACTATCTCACATTTCAAACTTTATACATGGGGGTATTTTAATTCTAAAAATAATTCCAAAAATAGTTGATTGTGTGGTTTAAAAAGTACCTACTGGGAGCATACTAAGAAAATATGGTATAGAGGGTTTTATACTTTTCCCTAAAAATTAAAAATACGGGGAGCATACTAAGAAAATATGGTCTAGAGGGTTTTTATATTTTTCCCTAAAAATTAAAAAAAAAATCTCTTACTCTCACATGATCAATTGAAGAAACAACGGATTATGGGACTCACTCTGGTCGACTCCATTGATGCACAATAGGGTCTATGGCTCTTAGAATCTCTATTTTCCATTTATATTTATTTCTTATTTTTCTCCAAATTCCAATTTTGGATTCTAAAACACTACCAAAAGATAATATGTTCCCAAGGGAGCATACTGCCCGTTACTCCCTCAACTAAAACCCAATTAAGGAGTATTTTGAGGTCACTAAAATTTGGGATGTAACCTTTTCAACCCATATTCTACATCATTAAATTTTTTTTTCCAAAGTTTATTGTTTGTGGGCTTGAAAATTATGCTTCCTCAAGATTACATCCAAGGAGTTTAATTTTTAAGGGAATGTCTACAAAGAGACCATTTATTTTTTTATATATGGAAGTCACAGATCATTTTTATCCCTTAAAATTCAAAATGGGCAACTGTAAGAGTGTCATTGAATAGACACAAAGTTAAAAAAAAACAAATTCTCTGATTTTTTCAGTCACTTCAAGCCATCCGATTTGATATCTAATGAGTGAGAACGATTGTAACCTTAATGTACAAAAGATAAATGATATATTTGTGAACATCCCAATTTGTAAATAGTGAGATATAAGTATTATAAGCCTAAAAATTCAAGAGCTAAAAATAAAAAAATTTCCTTTTGAATGTCTAGTGATTTTCTAGTGGTTTCTAAAATTTTTGATAAAAAAAAAATCTCCCCCACTTAAATGTTTTGTTTGTTCGAGCAAAGTATATAGTACGCTCTCACAAGAGCATAGCTTACGCGCCAAAAAACTTTTTTTTTTTTGGAAAATGGTTTGAGCAGCTCTATCAAAATAAGTAGAGCCTCATCTCATAACTCATAAAAAATTGCAGTTCAAATATTGAAAAACCTTTACATCGATCATCTCGGCACTAACATTATAATTGGAAAAAATAAATAAATAGAATTTCAAGCTTTAAAAATAATGCATATTGTAAAAAACTATCTAGTATATTTTGTCCTAAAAGTAAGTGTTCATAAATCCACAAGATCTCTATATTTTTTGAGTTTCAAAATTTAGTGTGGGCATTTGAAATTTATTCTAACGTTGATCATAAAGATTTGCGTTGCTAAAGTGCTCTTCGGACACGGATATAAGATGAGGCATTACTTTGTTTTCATAAAGCCTAGGTCTTATAGAAACTTCATCCTTTTTTTTCTTAATGCTCTAAAAATGGATGGATATGGTCATTTCTTTTGTTTTGATGGCTATTTACGCTTGTATTTTGTCTCTCTCTAATGCTCAATTAATCTGGCCTGCTCTCCCTTGAGGCTATAAATTTCGCACTGGACCATCATCATCATCGTCTCTCTCTCCTTCCAAATTCAAATCCAGATTCACGATTAAAATCGAGCTTCAGGCTACTCTCACAAGTCTCAAGAACCTCTCTCTCCGTCATCAGGCGTCGGGTTCCGGTGTTGTGGCTCCTCACTGGCGATGGACTCATCATTTTAGACCCTAATCTCTGTCTGTATACAATTTCCATACACAACGCCGTTATATATCTAAACTCTAGATCTCTCATCCTTTTCAAACCCCAAGAAATGCTCCTCTTTATGCGGTGCCATAAATACCCAATTCATCATCTATCTGAAAACTCTGTATCCATTTCTCTCTCTATTCATGGTGCTCTAGTTTCTTCACACCTCAATTTTTCTGATCATGTATTAGAGGGATAATAAGTATTTCACCCATTGTTCTTTTCTCTCTCTCTATTTACGTTTTTGATAATCTTTGATCTCTCTCTCTCTCTCTCTCTCTCTCTCTCTCTCTCTCTCTCTTGTTTGCTTGGTGTCTTCATTTGTATTGATTCCTTCTGAAGTAACATTTGCAAAGTACCAATTCTCTATCGAGGGAATATTGGGGTCCTTGAATTAGGTTTTTGGTATCTGCTGGTCGGGATTCTATTGGCCAAGGTTCGATGGATTCAATCCAATGAATCACTTATGATACCTTCTTTTGCTTTAAAAAATCAATGGTAGCCTTCTTATCAGAAGCACTAAATTGCAGAAACTGGTTTTGGGGTGTTCCAATATTCACAAATGAGATTTGGGAAATCCTTGATACCATGTTTTTAATGGTGGGTAGGGCTCACAATGAAGGTTAAGGCATCCTGGTCCTCATCGTACCTTCCAAACAATCTAACAATGGCAGCTCCAAGAATTGTGATCACTGATGTTGGGAGGCAAAGGGATGAAGAGAGTGCCAAAGAAACACCCACAAATAAGAAGCCCTTTAGTGGGAAACCAGAGGGGAGGTTTCCATTGTCTCAATGGGAATTAGCAGCTGCTTTGAGTGTGGTTTTGCTCTTTACCATGGGTTTATTTTGCATCTACTTAACCATGCCTCATGCTGAATATGATAAGATTCTTAGGTTGCCCCGCAATCTTTCGGATCTCCGAGTCCTCAAGTATGTCTTCTTTTCCCTCTCTTTCATTGTTTTAGGTTTTCCATTGTTTTGGTCTTCATCAAAGTGCCATTTGTTGATAGGAGAATCAATTGGAACTCTCTCTTTCTATAGTTTTTTGGGGTTTTTTACTTTCTTTTTCATTGCCCCAATTTTTTTTTATGGGATGATAAGATTGGGGCATGTTATTCTTTTTGTATTTTAAGGGATAAACCTTGTTTCTAATGTTACTATTGTTAATTTGGATCGGATTGGAGTATGTTATTCGAAGTTGTAGTTTAAGGGATAAAATTTGTTTCTAATATTACTATTGTTGATCTGGTTGGGTTTCTTTCTATTTACATGTCCCATTTTCATCTTTAGTGCCTTTCTACATTGGGTTTATTTCTGCAATAGCTATAGATCTTCACGTTCTTTGATTATTGGCTGCTTATGATGAAATATTAATTGGAGTGTCTAACGTTGGCTTGTATAGTTATTACATCTGCACATCTGCTTATGCAAATGCAAAGAATACATTGTTTGTGATTGATTTGGATGCTATTAAGTAGTGGAGATAATGTGCACTGTGATCAGTGATTATTCTAGAGAAGAAAGCAAACAACATAAGGAAGTTATCTCACCAGAAGTCACAATTTGATTGCCAACTTGGACACAGAGTCAATATTTCTCAAAAAATGCCTATTTGGACACAATAAATTGTGAATCTTTGAGGTGCCACCCAAAAGATGATTGTTGGGCAGTTACTTCACTATTTGTTTGAAGCTAATTGATCTAAAGGAAGTGGTGTTCTTACGTACCAGGACTATTTTGGATGCCTTTGGCCTTGAAATGTTTGTTACCTTGCAGTTGTTTATTGGAGCTGTGGTGATACTCTATTTTTAAGTCATTCATGCTTTGAGCGATTTCTATGTTTCTAAACTGGTTGTGAAACACGATAATTCAGATAGAGTTGGATCTTTCTTTTTTTTCTAAGCTGAGCACAGTGTACAGCATGAACCTGAGCTTTCAAAAAGAAGCACTACACTCTGCTTTCAATTAGGCTATAGCTATATCGGTGTTTTGAATCATTTTACATGAATGATTTATTTGTAGATGTGATTGAATTGATATGCTTGCAAAGAAAAATAAAAATGACGAGTGATGGAATCTTCGTTTTTGCTCTCATATTGAGCTGACTAGTTGGCATGGGCATTAAATGGTTGTCATAGCATGCAGTTGCGAATTTATAGAAAACTGTTTAGTGAATGTATTTGCTGACCAGTTGGCATGGGAATTAAATGGTTGTCATAGCATGCAGTTGCCAATTTATAGAAAAGTGTTTAGTGAATGTATTTTCTCTTACGGCTTTCCTTTTTGTGTTTCAATACAAAGTCTATCATTAAATGGAAGAGAACTTACTCATGTGATCTCCCATAAGCTCTAGCTGGATCTCCTCCTGCAGTTAGAGTCAAGAGTCTTACTTCATACTGGTATTTTTAAGGAGTGCTCCCAAATCACCCTGTTTCTTTACATCATGGATACGTACTTTCTAGGCTAATTACCTTAGAATTTAATTTTTCTTGTATCAGATAAAATTCTTGGCCCCTATGCTTTTCTCATGTGTATGCTTCTTTTTCTAATCAACACTATGCTTCCTTAATTGGGAAGGACAGTCAGACTGCTTTCCCTAATGAGCAACCTCACAGCGGAAGCAGGTAATCCTCCAGCATGCAAACCATTATTGCTAAGACGTTCTCTTGTTAAGCTCCTATCTTTTAGATGGTTATGTTGAACCATTGAGTGCCTTTTGACTTACCTTCCTTCTAGGAAACTCATGAGACTTCAGCTCGTAAATTCTTTGTTAAGCTCTTATCTTTAGATGGTTATGTTGAATTGGATAACCATTGAGTACCTTTTGACTTACCTTCATTCTAGGAAACTCAGAGACTTTAGCTGGTAAATTCTTCCGGAAAGGACTTCTAGCTCCCACAGTTCCAGATTTCATTAGATTCTTGAGGACCTTAGTACCCAAACTAACTTCATAGGATTGCTTTGGATATGTATATACTCTATGGAGTGGACACTTTTTCGCCTGAGGAGACCCCACGCGAGATCATCCACCACAGAGAGTAGCTGTCCCTAACCATTGTCTCCTTGTTAGTGGGTATGCTGCTGAGATTTTTTGAATTATCTCTGGATCCTTAAGTTTACTCCAATTGCTGCCTGGGCCAAATATTGGCATATTATTCCATCTAATATACTCATTTAGATCCACCTTCTTATTTTCCTGCATTTGAGCATCAGTTTTTAGATGGTAAAAATCGAGGAAAGTATCTCTTGGGGCATTAGCAGAAGCAGGAACATATGAATAACTGATTGTTTTTTTTAGAGACCACCTAATGGTTACCATAGCATGGTGTTATTTTTTGGGTCAAGAATGGCATGCTAGTGCAAGTTTTTTTCTATTGAGCATTACTTGCTTATTTTTAAGCACAAATCAGCTTCTCTAGGATGCTTAAGCACTTTGTTATCACAATGTTTCGTTGGTTTAGCATTCTGCAATGTTGCATGGACACAGGTACATGTGTCATTGTCTGATATGGGCTCAGGCTGTTGGATTCCTTGTTCCATGAAGAAGAGGATTTGACAACATGGTCATATTGAAAGACAACCAAAATCCAACAATGTTTTACTAATATTCTATTTCATGATGAATAGCAAGAATTAACAAAATTTTCCCTTGATTGGCTTAACCTGGTAGATATTTTCAGAATTCCGTAGAAATTTCAGATTTCAGGTGTCTTCTAATGTTGTTCAATGGTAAATAAACAAAAAGAAGAATCTGTCTGTATGCATGTCAGTAGGTGTCCGACATGGGTACAGCCCCCAAATAGATGAATCCATGCATTCCTTCTCTTGAGCACTTCTACCCATGCTTCTGTGCGCATTACTGTTTTACAGTCACCAATCTTTCTAATGTTCTCAATCTTATGAAGCTCATCAGTCTCATATAACTCTTTTACAAGGTGACATAAGTCCATCTCGGCCATTGAATTGTTCTATTGAAATTCCAACACTTTTCTTGTTGGTCTAATGTCATTTGCCTGCTGTGATTCTGCTTTAGATGCCATAATCACAGTAGAGCATGAAAGTGGTAAGCTTGAAATAGAAGTTGCTTTTTTTTTTTATAATGGATTAAATAGGAGTTACCTATTGTCTTTTTTGACATATTAAGTAGAAGTTGTTCCTTTGATATATTAAATGGAAGCTGCCATTAATTTATATTTGGTGAGGAAGCACCTTGAAGGAGATTCCAAATTTGAAGGGCATCTGTGAACCTTGTTGCCAAAGAGGCAATCCTGTGTCTATAATCTTGGCTTTGTGGTAGGCATGTCAGTAGGGTGAAGGAGGTTAAGGGTTCAAACCCTTGAGCTTTGTTTCAAAAAGCCCAAGCATGCTAACATAGCCTTCTTCTTTTCTTTTCCCCTTTGTTTTTTTCTTTTTGTTTGTGTGTGCACGTGTGTGAGTGTTTGTGTGTGTGTGTGTATGTTAGTGTGCATGTGTGTCTCGTTAATCTTATTTGTCAACTTCTCACCCCTCTTGGCACTAGCAAAATGGTCTCAACTTGTGGTAGTTGTTTAATATTTTGTTAAGTATTAGACAATCATGGTATGCTGAAATATTCGCCTTCTCAACCTCCTTTCCAGACTCTTAAACTGCCTTCTTTTCAGAATTATTCCCATTGTCATCATCTTCATCATTGCCCTTTTCCAATTAATTAGGGTCGGCTACATGAATCTTGGTCCGCCATTCTGCCCTATTAAGGGCAATACATTCAGTGAGGCCATAAGCCCCCATATCTTTTAGACTACTTGCAACCACATCTTTTTGGGCCTATCTCTTGCCCTTTTCGAGCCTTCTACTTGAACTAACTTGCACCCCCTAACAAGTGTTGTACTAGTCTACAGCATACATGGCTAACCCACCTAAATCTACTATCTCTCATCTTATCGCCAATTGGTGCCACACCTAAATTTTTCCAAATAGACTCATTTCGAATTCTATCTCTTCTTGTTTTGCCAACCATCCATCTCAACATCCTCATCTCCGTTACACGCATTCTATGGGTATATTGTGTTTCGTCCGCCCAACCAGTTGTACTTCTCCACTTCGCCCACCAAGCTCTAATTCTGCGTGCGACATCTTCTTCAATCTCTTCATGTTTCTGGACTATCGACCCAAGATATCGAAAGTGCGATCTTTTTTATACTTCCTGACTATCAATCTTAACTACTTCCTCGTCTCTACTCCTATTTTTACTAAACTTGCATTCTATATACTATGTCTTAGTCCGGCTAATTTTAAAACTTATGGATTATAGAGCATCCCTTCAAAGTAATAACTTTGTGTTGACGTCGTTTCGGGCCTTATTGATCAAAACCATGTCATATGTGAACAACATGGACCACGATACCTCATCCTGTAGGTGCCTAGTTAAGTCGTCCATAAAACAAAGAGAATAGGCTCAATGTTGACCCTTGATTTAGACCTATTGCTATTGAAAACTCACTCGTCTCTCTTCTGAACTCCTGACAACGTTGTTTGTTGACTTGTTCTTTGTTCCTCAGTTTAGGTATTTGAATTTCTATTTGAAATTTATAAGAATCCAATTTTTGTTCTTTTTTGGAGTGAATATAGTTCTCCAATTTTAAATTTCTGAAGACAGTGTTATTTGATGTCAATATGTGCCTGTATGGGTTGTCTCTGCGGGGTGCATTTGAAGTACAAGAACTTGTTTCATTTATGCTCTGGTGAAGAATTAGTTGGTTGTCTCAAATCCAAATCCACATATCCTGCCAAATCTGATTTAATGCAGTGCCAGGGGATCCTAGTGCTGCCTCCTTGTATGGATTATTAGTCCCTGGATGGCAACTAATGTGATTTTGTCGATTGTGATGTTCCTTTGTTATCAAAGAAACATCTTGGGGAGCATGCAGGGTGGCCTAGTCTCATGTTAAAAGAGAAGAAGCCAATTTAACGGCCGTTATTTTCTTGTTGGTACTTCAAGTTTTGGGGCCACTTCTTCTGGAAAAGCCATGTCAGACATTACATCACCTTCCTGATATACTGCTTTCCATTTGCATTCACTTCAATTTGCATACTTCTTTTCATTTGATCTAAGAGTTCTCTTTTCCTTAATCATGGTACAGCTGCCTAAACCTTACCTCTAATTTTTCCCCCATTGCTTACCCCATTTACCTCCATAGTGACTTCATCAGATTTTTGGCTTATCTAATCACAAGGTATACTGGTGTGCATGCACACTGTACTTGAGGTGAGGTTAAATGCAAGTTAATCATAGTTTTATTGAGCATGTGATTTTCATCCTGTGTTAATTAAATAGAATGATCCTTTATTATATGAAAGCTTGAAATTTAAATAGCGTGTAAAACAGTTTACTGTTCCACAGTGTCCAAGTTTGGTTCTTGTTATTTTAAATACAGCAATCCCTAGTAATGTTTCTTGGAAGCAGCAGAGAATGATTTTGTGGTGACCCGTGTGGCTGGCTTTGACTTTTATCAACCACAAGTCAGTGATCTATTGTGTTAGGTTATATAACCACCTGGCTAGGTTTTGGCTTCAAATGGTTTGTTGCTGAAACCCCATTGTGTGCCCAGGAAATGTTGATTCATGTCATCATAGGTGTGCTCAATGAGTCTTAAAGAACAATATTGCTATGGTTGTGACATCAAAGAGCGAACAATGCTCCATGAACCTTGGTTTTCAGCACTTTGACAGCTACCACTTTTCCCAATAGATGCTACTCCTGCGCATTCGTTATATTCTTATGTGGCGTTTGTATGTTCTGTGACATGTCTTGATTTTTTATTCTTCTCGATTTTTCTTTGCAGAGATCACCTTGCAACATATGCTAAGGATTATCAAGCACAATTTATGCTTGGTTACTGTTCTACATACATATTCATGCAAACATTTATGATTCCTGGCACCATATTTATGTCGTTGCTGGCTGGAGCCCTTTTCGGTGTCATACGAGGTGTTGCTTTAGTTGTTTTCACTGCAACTACTGGGGCCTCATCCTGTTATTTTCTGTCCAAGTTAATAGGCAGGCCTCTCGTTTTCTGGTTATGGCCTGAGAAATTGAGATTTTTCCAGGCTGAGGTACTTCAGATATCTTTAACTTGGTAGCAGTTCGATTTGGCTGTCTTGATATCCAAACCTGTAACTCTTTCCATTTTGTGTGGGGAAGTTTCCTGTTTGAGTTGTTTCTGTACATGCATTATTGGTCTTATTTATCACTTGAGTGTTAATTTTGAGGTTGATGGTTATTTCTGCAGATTGCAAAGCGCAGAGAAAAGCTGCTTAATTATATGCTCTTTTTGAGGATAACACCCACTTTGCCTAACACATTTATCAATGTGGCATCTCCAATTGTTGATATACCTTTTCATATTTTCTTTACTGCAACACTGTTTGGACTTATTCCTGCTTCCTACATCACTGTCAGGGTGAGTTGTTTATGTTTTACACTCATATTCTTAGTTAATCTTATGAGGAAACTACTGGTAAAGCATATTTTCGTAGGCTTTCATTATTATTGGAGTGAATTGCTGAGTAGAACACGAATAAGGCTTCCTCTACGAAGATATTCATGGGTTTTAAGATCAGAATTCTGGAGTGGATCAAGAAGTTGAATAGTACTGTACTTGTTGAAATTGATTGACCATGTATTGATGTGAAGCATGATAACTATTGATTGTAATTTCAGTTGTTGAATGGATTTATCTATAGGCTTATATACCTCTCCATTCTAGAGCAATTTCTTTGACATTCAGCCATGGCATGAGTGGTAATAGATTCCTGTTGTGCAGATGCATGTAAAATGGTTTTAGTAGTATTATTTATGTTTACTTCTCCACTTTACTGATGTGCATTGTTTAATCAGTCAGTGTTACTAAACAAATGTTGTAGGTATCATGAGGATCCCAAAACTGCTGCATGCCAAACCATTGGTGCACAGATGTGCGACATAGGAATATAATAATAAATTTAAATTAAAAACATAGAAAAAGCTTATCTCAAATATTCTTTTGAAGTGTCCGAGACTTAAAGGGAAGTGCTAATGGTATGTCTCAACACGGCTGATGCTGTCTATCAGTTTAGGAGAAGTGCGGGCAATGTCTCTTGATAATTGCTAACAAAGAGGTGGCACTTGAAGGGTCAATATTTTTGGTGAAGTGTTTGAAACTTTGAAGAATTGTTATCGGTCCTGACATTAAGTTGAACGAAAGGTTCTTATAAAGAAAAGAAAAATAAGGAGAATACTCCATGAGTCTCTCTCTCTCCTCCCCCAAAAAAAGGTTGTGCCATTAATCTTAAAGTTCTGTCTCATGAAAGTCGTCACAGTATCAGAGCAACTCTGGAGATAAGGTCAGGTAGTCTCCTTTTATTATGGTTGTGTAATGATCAATCACCAACTTTTTTACAATTATTTTAGAACGCCTAATTCTCCAACTCAATGGTCCTTTCTGCTTACACAAGGGGCACATTTCTCTAGGCTATAGTAGTGGCCTTTAGGAGGATTGGAAGTAGTGGCAAAAGTTACATTGGTGTTATTTTCATGGTTACTGGGATATCTTCTAAAGAGGGGTCGTTTATGCGCCTTGATCTCATTCTGGCACTTCGAAATGTAGGACCTCGGTTCCGAATAACTTGTTGATATTAAGAATCTCGATTTGTGAAATCAAAGATCTATCCTATGTTAATGGGATCCCAATCCATTTACCAAAAGTCATCGTTACATGAGTAAGCAGAACCATGATTCCACCAACATGGAATTGATTATCCCATGTTTTGGTTGCAAGTTTGAACATGACACTTTTTTTGGTTCATATACAGTGGAGTGTAGATCTTCATTTTTCTATGACCTACAAATTTTCTAAATGACATTATTTCCTATGTGTTTTACCGTTGACAACTTTATACGTCTTGTGAATTGTGACTTGTGTCTAGTTTCAAAGACAGGCAACAAGAGAGGGCAAGGAGAGAGAAGGAAGAAGTTGGGATGAGATGGAAAAATAGCCACATTGTGGTTCTATTAAGGAATGAGGTCACAAAAAATACGCTAAACTTCCTTAGGGCTAGTTCATTGGGCTTTTTCCACCTCCCAAAGGGCTTCTATCGCTTGATTGTTAGTGAACTAAATTGCTTCATACACGGGGTTGCCTTGTGGATGATGGAATAACAAGTATGCCTTATTAGGTATTGCATCATCGCATTGGCTTTCTAGTATCAATATTCATTTGTGAAATCATACTCCATTGATAAAACAAATTCTAATAGGCTTTCAATGACATGATTCTTGTTTATGTTGATACTTGGGTTTGTGAATATGAAAATAGTTAAAAATACTGTTAGATGGAACTCTCTCTCAGATTAAATTTTGAGAACCTCGATCCTAACATGGAGGAACGCAATCCCATTCCATAAGGGATCCGCTCCTTTGCAAATATTACTCGATCCCTAAAAGTTAGGGATTTTGATCCCTATGTTTGCCTATGTATGGAACTCGTTTCCTCGACCATGGAACTTCGTGGTTTCCTCGCTCTGTGCTTCCGCTCCCCATCCCAATCCTAGAGCTTTTTTTGCTCCAGCCAGCTAACTATGGTTATCTTGCAAGCTGGAGCTGTAAAATACAAAGGGAACTTTAGGTGATTCACCAATGGACTTGTCTACTCCAAGAGTGTGACGTGCATGATGAGCATAAAAAAGGGTTTGGGTACAAATGGGTATCGTAATTTAGGATTTACAAATCCTAAATGTTTCTAGGTTCCTACAGGGACTAGGATGGTTTCGGGCCTTTTGAAGGTTTCCGTGTCGGGGTATAATTGGGTAATGCAAGGTCCAAGGGTTAGGTTTATGGGAAGGGTTTGGTTAGGTCATAGTTGCTTGGATCTCCCAACCTATGTGGCTATCCCACTTCTTAATCTCGTTTTCACGGGAAAGAGATCATGAAAGGATCTCAATTTTTAAATTTAGGGATCTCGATTCCTCTATTAGGGATCTCAATGCCCACCTTAAAGACCTAGATTATGACCAAAATGATGATTTTCAAGCCAGCTCGTAATGCAATTGTATTTCTAATATAATTGCATTGCTTTCTGGCTATAAGCAAAGAGATTCCGACATTAAAGAGTATACATAGTCCTAGACTATAAGTACTCATTAAAGTTAGGAGTAAAATCCCAAGCGGTTGGGATCGAGATCCCAACAGGCCAGGATCGAGATCCCTAGCTTTTAGGGATCTCACTATAATATGCATTGTATGGACAACACTCAACCAGAGGGATCTTGTAGCCTATCCTGCTCTTGATTCAATCCCTATCCCAATAACTAGGGTTAGGTTAGGCCAAGTTTTAGGATAGGTTTTTATGGTTTCTAAAGGTGTTTGAGTTTTCTGGAATTTAATAGGTCCAGCAAGATAGGAGAATGATGGGATGGATTCTAGGGTTGAATTATTAGGGTTCAGTTTGAAAGGCTACATAGGGTGGCTATATAGTTAGGATAGCTTTTTGAGCTGGTTTATCAGGGTATGGAAAGGTACAGCTGGGGGTTAATGAAATAGTTTCAACAGGTAACGAATTTCGCTAAGAATCTTAGATGGGGATGTGTGACACGGGAAGGAAAGAAGAATGGTCTAACTTCTTGTGGAGGCTTTCCTAATCTTAAGCTAGATTTGTAAAATCACTCTCTATATAAAAGAATTAAGGAATCTCTCCTCTAAAGGTGGCCTCAACCACTCATGAAAATCCAAATGTTCTTTCTCAACTTAAATATAAATTGGTCATAGGTCTACAATGGGTATTTATATGGAATTCCAAGTTCTATTTTCCATGAAACTCTTGAAAGCTTTGAAAGCATAGAAAACAAACTCCTAAAGACTCTAGAAAACTACTCGAGAATTTGTAATCCAATTAGCATTGAACCTCTTGAAGTAACTAAAGTAAAAAACTAATTGAAATTAGAACAATATAATAATGAACAGAAAGGAACCTAATACACTTGGGAAAATAAAGTCACTAACTTTGTCATCATGCTTTCAACTTTGAAGACCGGAAATATTTGAATTGCAAAAAAAACTCATAGAGATAAGGGTTGTGGTTCAACTAGTTCTTTGATTTGAGCTTCAGATCACCCTAAACGGACATTTGGGTGAAAACTTATGCCTTCGGGAAATGAGTCTCGGATTCTCTTTGGCTAGGTCTTTTTTCATCAGGTATTGTCAATTGGCAAAGTAGGAGTTCCATGAATAATGGATGATCATATGCTTTTCAATCTTTCGATATAGTCCCTTATTTAAGCTCTTCATGTGGATTTATTGTTGGATTGATATAGGAGATTCTGCCTGGTCATAGACTTAATAGTGTTTATGATCCATCTTAAAATGCAATTTTTGTTTAGAAAATGCTTGGAAGGACCACCGAAGGGTGTGGAACCCTTCGAGAAGAAACAGTCGCTGTTGCAATGACTCTAGTGGGAAACAGAAGGGTGTGGAACCCTACCTTTAGAAGAAATTTCTCAGAAGAGGAAATCTCACGTTTCCTCTCCCTCTCCCTAATTCTTCAAGATTCCTTCATTCCTATCTATGGGAGGGACCAGTTGATATGGACTCTCACTCCCGCTGGATCTTTTACAGTGGCATCCCTATACAACGACTCATACAACCTCCCACCTTCCCTCTCAACCCTCCCTCGGTGTCATCAAAGGTGTGGAGTAAAATTGCCCCCCCCAAAGTGAAGTGCTTTAACTGGATAGCAGGTTCTTAGAGGGCCCTTACGGTGGATCAATTACAAAAAAGGGGAATTCCAATTCCTAACCGATGTGTCCTTTGCCACTGTGAAGAAGAAACAAACCCACACCTATTCCTCCACTGCAACCTAGCTTACGGCCTTTGGGGACAATTGCTGCAGCTATGTGGTATCCAATGGGTCTTGCCAGCGACAGTAAAGGAACTGTTACCGATGTACCCTGCCTTTCACTGGCCCAAGGCAGGGAGGATTATTTGAAAAGCTGGGGTGGCAGCAACTATTTGGGCGATCTGGAATGAGATGAACTCTAGGATTTTTCAAGGAAAAGCTACTGCTGGCCCATCACTTTTCCATAAAGTTACGTCCTTAGTAACTTTTTGGGCTTCCAATCACCGACTCTTTGCAGGAATCTCTGCTACTTCTTTTCTTCACAACTGGGGAAATATTATGAGCCACCGTCCTCGCAAGGCCAATCGAACCCATAGGTGGCATCCGCCTATCTATCATATCATCAAACTCAATTTTGATGGATGCTCCTTTGGTAACCCAGGTCACACAGGAGCTGGAGGGGTGTACACGGACCACCGCGGGCTATTCTGTACACTTAATCTGAATACTTAGGCACCCAAAATTCCCAACATGCTGAAGCAATGACCCTTCTCTTGGGTCTGAAAAGCTTCAACTCCTCTTGGGGACAAAAGCTTATTGTGGAAGGGGGGACGCTAGTAACATTATTTCCTGGGCATCAGGGGGGTCCCCTCCTCCTTGGTACCTTCCTCCCATTTTTATGAGATTGCTGACATTTGCAGGGATATGGACGTCTTCTGGACGCATACCTTGAGGACGTCAATCGACTTGGCTGACCTCTTAGCTAAGGACGGGGCTAGAGCGCACATTGAAGACACTGGAGGATAAAGGATCTACTGCTGCTGGCCATTTTTGTCTTGTTCCATAGATTTTTTTGTACAAAGGGACAACTTATAACCCTATTTTTTGTAAAGTCATTGTACATCTTGTAACTTTAACGCCTGCACTCTTATTTTTTTGGAATAGAGCAGGCTGACAACTGACCAAGAGGGTTCCCCTGCTTAGGGACCTTCGGCCTTAAAAACTTTTGTATTTTCTATTTTATATACTCAAAAATAATGCTTGGAAGGACCACAAGCTTTAGTTACGTCCCATACATGAACATTTATATGGCAATTCTCTATATAGTAGGGTATGAGTGAGGAACAAGAAAAACTCACTTAAATGAGGGAAAAGCAAGTGCCGAGAAAAATATGTGTAAGATATATATGTGTTCTAGTGTTCTGAAATCTTGACATGCTCTAGGCTCGTGAGGTGGTTGGAGCAGTTCCTATGTCTCAGCCGGGTGCCCAAAAAATGAAAAAGAATCCTAAAAAATTAGGGAAATTTAGAAAAGATAGGAAATTAAAAAGTAGAAAAATAATAAAAACAAAAAGCTTATATATGGTGATGAAAATTTAATTATGTTGGCATACACTAGATGATCAAATAAATATTGTTCAATTTTCAATATTCTAAATCTTGCAAATAAGAGATTTTGAATCTTCTTTTTTTTGTTCTTTCTTTGTGGAATCTAAGCCTTGGATTCGATAGATAATACAAGGATAGGCTTAGGGAAGAATTTTATGGGTGGATCAATTGAACCCTAGTTTGGAAAAGAAAAATCTCTCAAATCCAAGACTTTTTATTTGTTTTTTTTTTCAAAAATCTGATGTTGGAATTGATACAGGATGGAAAATCACGACTAGGAGTGAAGTTTCAGAGAGATCCATGCTCAAATGCTGGAGAAAATTGAAGTGTGGGACTTCTGCCTCTCCCCTTTTTCCATGGGAAAACCATTGGACTTTGTGAGTTGTTGTGAACTCGTCTAAGACTATCATTAACTTTCTTGGCTTGCTATATTACTTGGGCGAGTACTATTACAGTTATGTTCCCTAACTTCCAGATTTGGCAGCTTCCTGAGTTAGAACCAATGTTCCAAAAAACTCCGGGCAGCGCCTAGGCGTCTGCCGTTTGGGGGGGCTTCCAGGCCGCTTAGAATCTGGGCGGCCCAGGTAGAATAAAAAGCATAGGAAGTCATCTGATCCAACTATTTTAGGGTTAGTTTCTGTATAAAAACTAAAAAATCCATATTGAGACATATAACACATTAAGAATACATAATATATAGTCCATCCATAGTCCAATACTCTAAGAATACATTCCATCAATACATAGAAAAAATTAGGAAAAGATAATCCAAGACGTCAGTTCATCATCAAGAAATGAAATAAATAACACAAGACATATCAACTGTTCATGGTCCACAACTCCATATACACTCCTCCATACGCCATATCCATAATCCATACGTAGGTACATACACATAAATAAGAGGAAAAGAAAAAAGAACGAAATATTGACTTGAAAACTAAAGAGTCGTCAATCGTCACTCATCATTAGAAAAAGCAGTGTCAGCTGCGTCATATGCATCGTAGTCAAGCCCTTCATCGTTGGAATCATCTCCCTCCTCAACATAATGGTCATCCTCTTTTGTCTCTTCTGATTCTTCCTTTGCTTCCTTCTTTTCCTTCTCCACCCTTGTCCTCTGTGAAGAAGATCTAATGGCCTTAAGAGGGTCGGCTGCTATCCCTAAGGCCTCCATGACCATATCCCATGTCAATTCTTTATGCCCATCGACCTCATCATCGTCAACCAACCACTCCATAGCATTATTCATATTTTTTTATCTGAGGGGGTCTCTTTTATCTCTCTTAGCAAACCTCTCCTTCAAGTATCGATTGTGCTTCACATAAACTAGGTCATTGAGTCTCTTTGATTCAATCATGTTTCTTTTCTTTGTATAAATCCAATAAAAATAAAATGAAACTAGTTAGTACTGCAAATTTGCAATTGATATAGTAATCAATAATTGCTAACTAGTAACTATACGAATTAGAAAAATGTGAACTAATAAATTTAACTAATTACCATCTCAAAAGTGCTTCAATTTCGCTCACAGCCAGACGGGTAGTGGTTAGGCTCAAGATCCGAATGGCCAACTTTTGTAAGTTTGGTGCACTACACCCATGTTGGCTCCACCAATTGGCTGTAAATTGATTATAAATTACGATTATATATGAAATATAAAAAACAAACAATAAACATGAAACTTGAACTTGAGGACTGGTTAAGTATATTATTACTTGGATCAATTTTGGTCCTTTGTCTCACTGCCATTAGACTTCCAAAAGACTTCAGTGTGCACTTGTAACTTATTAGTTCATTAGTACATATAATGGTCTTGGATATCCTGATTAGGGACTGGCACATCCAGACACTTATTAAATTCAGTCATAATTGTGTCATTTGTGTGTATATCCCTATCAGCATAATAAGAAGCTAGGCTCAAAAAATAATTAGCTGCATGCAATGGTCGATTTAGTTGCCTATCCCACTTCTCATTAATAATCTTCCAAACTGGCTCATGGCAGCAGACATCATCATCCAAATTACGAACTATATCGCTCTTGCAGTTAAAACTTTCCATTGCCTCATATAAGTAGCCCATGGAGGGCTTATCACTGTCAACCATACAAAGGATTTTGACAAGAGAAAAAAATACCTTCAGAGTGCCCTCACCCCTCGCAAAAAGTCTTAGATAAGACTATCTCTCAGCTTTTTCCCTTTCTAATGCTTGGCCCACTTGCATGCTCTTCACTCATCAAAGGTAAACATCTACCTCAATTGGACTCTCCTTGATGCTAACTGTCGGGCAATGTATAGAGCCAACCTTGTTCTCAAAACCCTTCCCTCTCCGCACTTCCTCAGTGAGTCAACCAACTTTTGCGTTCCAGTTTCCAACTCGCTCCTTTCTTTCTTCCCCTAGAGGTGACAATGGGCTAGTGTGGCCACATTACGAAATGTGGCCCCAAGGTTGGCAACCAAGGCCCGAGGGGTATTTTCGGGCGGACCTGGCCCGGTCCTCTTTTCTTTCTTTTTTTTTTCTTTTTTTTTTTTTTCCCAATTTTATTTGTCCTGGCCTGATAGGGGCTAGGGCCGGGCTTGGGCCAAGGCCTTTTTGGCCAGGTCAGGGCCAGGCTGGCCCTATGGGACTAGGGCCAGGGTTGACCCGCCCCAGGCCCAGCCCATTGCCAGCCCTATCTTCCCCCAAGCTATAATATGTTGCAGTCGCAAACCTCTAGTCAATCGAACTGAACCTAGGTACCAGCATATTGAACCTGCTCCACAAATCAAGTGTCCCAGCTGTTTGAAGCGAGCAAATGGATTCAACGTGGTAATAAACTCAAAACATTATTACGTTATGTAAATGGTGATGCAAAGTGCAAAAGATACATGGATGTTGATAACCTACTGGCTTCAAGATGCTTAGCTTTCATCAGCATGGTATTATCTATCACAAACCAGTTCAACTTTGTTCCCGTTGTTGTTATCGGTATAGAGAATATTTGTTTAGATAAATTACTAAATCTGCAAGAATTAGATTGGGTACTGAGATAAAAGTTTTCTGCTCTCTCTATCTCTTATCATGATTATTATTATTTTAAGCATTAACATTTGGGGTTGAGGAATTTGTTCCAAAAAATATATATTTGGGGTTTGCGGAATTTTCTGTTCTGATGATGGATTCTTGTTGCTTACTTCTCCTGTCTTTTAATATTTGTCTTCTCGCATTTATTAATTTGCATAATTTACATGTCTAGGAGATTGAATAATATATTGAACGCGTATTGATTTTTCAGGCTGGCCTTGCACTTGGGGATCTGAGATCCGTCAAGGATCTCTACGATTTTAAGACTCTTGCTGTCCTGTTTCTTATCGGCTCTGTATCCATATTCCCGACCATTCTGAAAAAGAAGCGGACATATGAATGAAGCCATACCTTTCTTCCCTTCTGACCATGAGAAAGTGTTTTATTGGATGGAATTAGTTACATGTGGGAGTGAGTTCCTCTCAATCTATGAAGGTACTGAACCAAGTGCCTTAATCAACGCAGCTTTAGGATTGACTCAAGATAATTTTCACTGGTATACATAATGGTTTTCTTTTTCTTCCGCTGTTATCCTTTTATGTTTCTTCCTCTTTGGTAGTTCTTACGGAAGGATGAACTAATTGTTGCAATTTTTTGTATGGTTTCTTTCTGTGCCCTATTGGGCTTTATTTAGCTGTAATCTTGAGGATAGGTAACAAATTGATGTTTCTTATTTGGGACAAGTGTACAATAGCCCCTACCATAGTCATATTGTCTCTTGGGAATTCTTCATCATCACATTTTCTTGGAATACATGTTTTAGATACCGCTGGCATGCTTGTGCACTTCCATGTGTGGTGCATGCACACACACAGTCCTTTTCATGTTTTTCCATGCGTGCTTTCCAGATGAACCCTGAAAGAATCATTGATGTCAATATTTTTATTCACCCAAAAAATCTCCATACTTATCGAATGTGGGTGGGCTCCTAGTACATTTATCTGGCCTGGGGGCAATTGCAGCATGTCTTTTGGGTTCTGCACGGGTTCGGCACCTACTTAGAAAGAAAGGAAGCGATAAAAACTGAAGGAAATTGTGATGTGGTGGTCAGCAAAGTTCTGATTGTTTATGAGTGCATTTGGCTGTTATCAATTTATTATCTTTGAGGATATTTGGCGTACTGTACTTGAATAACTTGAGAGATTTTCAAGAAGCTTGAGAAGTTTGTGACATATTTTTATCAATCTTTAATTGGACTCCAGGAGCATTTCCTTCTCAAGCAATGTCCTTGTTCCTCTATGAAGTAAAATAGTGAAATTCAATCTCGCATTTCGGAGAGGATGTGCCAGGAAATGAACGTGCTTGTTACTAGATTTGGGTTGTTTGTGCCTTGCATGGGCATACCCGGATATAAACTTGAGCTACCCACTGTTCAAATTATTTGGATAACGGTGATTGAAAGACTCATCTTTCATTCACTTCTGTCCATTTTAGTTGGATGGTGAGGGCATTTTTGCACAGTAACCATGTTAAAAAAAAAACTCCATTACATCTAATTTAGAGCTTTTTAAGAGAAAAGTACCCTATTTTTAAGATTTTGGATTCCTAAAGTTCCTTTTTCCGACTTTAGCTCTGCCCTTGCATCTAACCTCTATTTCTCCTTTGAAAGGATCCCCTTTGAAGCTGTATTGATCTCTCCAACCTCTTGTGTTTTCTTTCATACGACAAAAGTACTCGAAAAAAGAGTGAAGAACAACAGCATACGGTGTGATATTCTATCTTAAGCGAGGGGTTTGTAAGGAGCCAACAGCCAGGGCTTGCTAGTTTCTTACAATCTTACCCGTGAAAAAATGTTCTCATTGGTTGATCAAGTTTGTTGGCATATTTATTTATTCTAGTTTTGGTTTAGGTTCTAATGGATAGTGGTTTGTTGTTGTTGAGAGTGTTGGAAACAAATTTAAGGGGGTCTAGTAGAGGGTCATGGAGTTTGGGCCTTGCATTTTGCAGCGCTGATGATGCATAGGAGGGGTGTTGGGCTGCTACATTGGGAGGAGGATGGGAGATCATTGGATTGGATTTGATTCTGATTTATGAATAGAAATGGGTTGTGGGGGAGTTAAAAGAGATGAAAGAGTGGGCGATTTCCTTGAGTGAGTGAGAGAGAGAGAGAGCTCATTTACATTTTCTATGGAGGAAGTATCATTACAATAAGATAGAAAGAGAGTTTGATGCAGAGATGGGAGAACCTATTCTTCAATCGACCAAAGTTACCAAACCTTACGGGACCTTTGATAATGGAGCACTTTCCCCAAGTTTTCTCTTGTTTGAGAACATTTGGGGAAAGTCGAAACTTACTTTTTCCCCTCCTTTTAAGTTAAAGTGGCAGCCCAAACGGACCCTGCACTGCCACTCTTTGAAGAAGTTAAAAACTATCTCAACGAAGCCCGAACACTGAAGCTCAACCCTATCGCAAGCCGCTCGCCCCACCAAAGCTCAATGCGGCAACTCTTCTCCTCGCCTCAGGTCTCTTGTCCTCATCATTCCCATTGCTGCAAAGAGCGCTCATAGAAAGCTACAATGAGTTAACAATTTTTGTTTCTTTTTAGAGCTAAAAGGAAATGAAGAATGCAGATTTACGACAAGAGATTGTAACACACATATTTTGCAGAACTACATCCAATTGAGGACAACACAAGCCTCTGTTGACGAAATATCTTTTCAACGTCTATTTCTTAGACAAGTGAGTAGTGACATGGAGATGAGCGCAAGAGAGGAAGAAGAAGCGGTGATGAAAGTGAAGAGGATGATGAAATGAAGGAATTTGAGCAGCTGAATTCCCAAAGTAGAGTTGACCATAATTTTGGGGTAAAACTGAGGGATGAAATTACAATGTAAATATGAGTTGCATGCCGAAGACATCACGATGATTAGTGTATTATATATGTGGGTGTGCTATAGGTGTCTTCTCTCTCTCTCTCTCTCTCTAGGTGTGTCTTCTCTCTCTCTCATTCACATGTATTCCATAAGACCTTTGTAGTGAACTTTTGATCTCTCTCTCATTCACATGTATTCCATAAGACCTTTGTAGTGAACTTTTGATATAGTTAGGTACTTATCTTTTCTGGTGTACGCGTGTGGTTGAAATTTGATATTTAACTGAATGTCTTTCTCTCTTAAGTTACATAGATCAGTATCATCATCAAAGCTTTTTCTAACTAATTGGGGTCAACTGTACGAATCTCTGCTCTATCAAGGGTCATAGCCTCAATGAGCCCATTAGTCTACATGTTTTCTCACTATTTTCAACTATATCCTTTTAAGTTTATCCCGTGCCCTTTTTAACTTTCCACTTGAACTAACTCGTACCTCCTAACAAGTATTTTATTGAATCTGCATCACACATGGCCAGCCCACTTAAGTCTACTTCCTCTCATGTTATCACCTATTGGTGCCACCACCTAGATTTTCCCAAATGTATATATTTCGAATTCTATCTCTTATTGTCTTACCACTCTTCCATTTTAACGTCTTCATCTAAGCTACACTCATTTTATGGGTATATTGTTTTTTTACTATCCAACATTTCACGCCATAAAGTAAAGCTGGTCTCACTGTTGTCCTATAGAACTTCCCATTCAACTTCATTGTTATGCAGTGATCACATAAAACTTCAGTTGCACATCTCTACTTCACCCACCCAACTCTAATTCTATGTGTGACATCTTCCTCAATCTCTCCATTTTCCTGGATTATCGACTCAAGATATTGAAAGTGCACTCTTTTAGTATTTTTTGGCCGTCAATCTTAACAACCTCTTCATCTCTATTCCAATTATTACTAAACTCGAATTCCATATACTCTGTCATGCTCATTTTAAAACCTTTAAATTCTTGAGCATTCATCCAAAGTTTTAACTTTGTGTTGACGCTATTTCGGGTCTCACTGATCAAAGCCATGTCATCTACGAACATGTACCACATTCATCAGCTTGTAGGTGCCTAGTAAACCCATCCATAACTAAGATAAAGATGTATGAGCTCAATGTTCACCCTTATGTAAACTTGTTGTCACCGAAAACTTATCTTGAGGTACATAGATATAAGATCAAATCTCAATCTTAACCATACATTGTAAGAAGTGCGTTTGATGGTTTGTAACAACAAAATCTTATTCAAAATATGCATTTTGCTCATCAAATCAATAAAATACATAATGAATAATTAAAATAGGCCTTTCTCAAGTAGTTTTCTTCTTTCCAAACACCAAGTATCATCAAACAAGGGTCCAAGCTTTCATTCCACCAATTTTCACTTTACTCACGGATTCTAAGAAAGTCTACAGCAAAGATGTTCTTAAGAAAATTATAAAGAAAGTTATCAAACACACTCTCAGGAGGCTTTGTTAGATCTGAAATTTAGAAAACACCTTATATTCACTAGATGAGTATTTTTTTAGAAGGAAAAAAAAAAGAAAGAAACTTATTTTGAGATTCGAGACACTTATATCTAACTATTTGGAAATGGGCAATGCTAGTTATTGGGATGGCTTTATTTTTCTTTTTAGCCCTCGTATATCGGATAACTACATCTCCAAATTTAGGGTTCAAAAAAATACTCCTAGGTAGGTTTCTGCTAGAGGCGGCATGCATACAATTTGCTCTTGTGAAGACACATAATCTTTTTGGCTGTTATGTATTTTTGCATCGAAAAGTATGGAAATGTATACCAGTATTTTAAGTCTCAATGTTGAACTAGTGATCCACCAACTCCAAGCTAGGTTCAAGCAGGGTTGGTTTGGCAGTTTCTATATAGAGCCCACAAAAATATGAAAAAGGCAAATGAAAAAAAAGAATTGATATATATATATATATATATATATATATATATATATATATATATATATATATATATATATATATATATACACACACACACACAAGATTACTTAGCTTTTATTGATACTAAAGAGGAAAATATACATTGGTCAAAATAAGTAATCTAAAAAAACTATCTGGTCGAGATTTCCCCGTTTCTTCACCAACTCATCTGCAACCTCATTTACCTCCTTGAAAGCATGCTGAAAAGAGATCATCAGCGAAGAAACTGCATCCATTACTTGAAGCCACAAAGATCTCTGACGCAATGGGGGTTTAGCAATATTGTTGCACCAATTTATGACATTCAAAGAATCGCCTTCCAATATCATTGCATTTTTAAACCCCTTCTCTCTCCAAATCAAGAATTCTTGTAAAAGGGCTCTTACTTTTGCATAATTTGTAGTAGCCACACCGCACAGTCCAACATAACAAAAAAGAATATTCCCACTATGATCACTGCATACTCCACCAAAACCTGCTATCCTTGGGTTTCCAAGAGAAGAACCATCAAAATTGATCTTCATAACTCATCTATGCCGGTGGTACCCATCTTTAATTTTGGTCTAACTTTTGAAAAACGATAGGCAATGAGATTACCCATATTTGAAAACACATCAACTTTAGAAATCCCAAAGCCTTCCTTGGAAACTCTAGGCCAACTCCAAACATAATTCAAAATTTTATATTGTAGCTCCTGAGTCCCTAAACATAGGTCATCACATGTTCTTCTATTTCTCTCTAGCCACAACTCCCAAATGATTGCACCTCTAAAAATATCCCAAACCATCCCACCAGTTTTTGGAAGACCGATCAGTTTAAGCTGTTGCATCCATTGTACCAATGATCCTGGCATGGCCATATTTACCCCAATATGGTACATAGCCCATTGCCAAATGTGGTAAGAGAAAGGGCATAAAAAAAAAAAAGATGAAAGCAACTTTCTTCATCACCTTTACAAAGTAAGCATACATTTTACTATAACATTTCCCCTCTGCCTTAGGTTGTCCACAGTCAAAGCCTTTCCTTGCGTCATAATCCAAATGAAAGCTTTAACTTTAAACGTGATCCTCCATTTTCAACTATCTCTAAGGTCTAGGTCCGACTGGGTCTATCTAATACGATCATGGAAAATGATGGAATAAGCAGATCTTACTGAAAAAAATCCCATTCTTTTCAAGTACCCATACTGCTTCATCGTTAGCCTAAAAAAAATTTGAATGTTAATCAAACGCTGCAACAAGCCAGTTAATTGGTTAAAACCCACATTGGGGATATGATTATATCAATAATTAATATTCCATATAACATCACAACTATTTATCAATCAAATGCTGCAACAACACCTTAGCCATCTCATTTGAACATCTGTGAAACAAATTTGGAAATTCAAACTTAAGAACCTCCTCTGTTACCCATCTCTGATACTAAAACAAAACATTGTCGCCTCTTCCCACATTCCACCTAATTTGGCTGAGCATAAAAGTTCTCGTGGAATTTATTGACTTCCACACATGGGACTGCCTCATACCACCAGAGTTTCCTCTTCCAATAAACTTGTTTAAAGGATATAATACATATTTAGCAATGAGAACATTCTTCCATAATTAATCCTCTTGATTTAAAGATCTCCACCACCACTTAGAAATTAGAACTTGGTTCATAAGCTTGATTCTACGAATTCCTAAACCACCTTTCCCTTTTGATGTGCATACCCTCTCCTACCTTACTACATTCGAGCCCCACAAAAAGTTCATCATCATCTACTCAATTTTTCTGCTAACTAAAGAAGGCATAACCAAAATGAACATTTGGTATAAGGGTAAGTTGGAAAGGGAGGATATAATTATTGTCAGTCTTCCATCCAAAGAAATATTTTTAACCTTCTATAAGTCCAACTTAACATTTGCTCTCTTAAATATCGGATCCCAAACCTCCTTAGGTAACCTCGCATCCGAAATAGGCATTCCCAAATAAGTGATAGGGAAATGCTCCACTTTACAACTCATAATACTAGTCATTTGATCAACAATTGCTCCATCACATCCTACCCCAATCACTAATATCTTCCTAAAATTCACTTTTATACCAAATGGCACTAAACAACATCTCAGAAATCTCCTAATATAAAGCACCACAAGCATTTGATTAGCTTGAGAAGGCATTATGATTTTTGAGATGGGATGAGAGACATAGGATTAGAGGGAGAAACGTATGGCAAAGAGAGAAAATCAGAGCCAAAGAAACTCAGGGTAGAGAGGGAGAAGCAAAAGGTTAGTGAGAGGAAAAAAGAGGAAACTGCAACGACAAATTGGGAGGCTTACTGACCAACTACAGAATCCAGGAAGGGAAAAAGAAAGTATTGCTGGTCATAGATTCAAATTGTCAAAGAAAAAAATGGATTTCAACACAAAAAAGATAGGGCCTCTACGTCTCTCTCTCTCTAGCGACCACAGCAGGGCGATAAGATTTCTCTCACTCAGGCAACCAGAGCTATGTGGCAAACACAACAACTATCCTAGAGTCCACTCGATCATTGCTCTGCAATTTGGGAATTGAAGGAGAAGAAGATGAAGAGAGAGAGAGAGAGAGAGAGAGAGAGAGAGAGAGAGAGGTAAGAGACAACTAATGGCTGATGGCAGAGGTTTTGCAAAGAGATGCTGCATTTCCCTCGGTTGCCTTTGGCAAAGGTGAGTCATTCTTTCGTAGTGAGAATTTGATAGTGGGTTCTCTGTCTCCACCAACGAACGATTTGTTTGGTTTGGGAGACTGGGCAAAGCGGTCTTGGCATTTAGTGTATGAATCAGTAGTAAAACGATTTGGAGATGGAAGATTATTTTTCATTCTCAGATGGAAAAATGATGTCAAATATGCCTTGCATACTAATATTTATAGGGTAAGAGGTAATTTGTTAACCATTTATGGGTGAAGTGTTCCTCCCATAAATCTTTTGTTCCTAAGAGTTTGTTCTAGATCAGATTGTTGAGAGTTCCTTTTCATGCATAAAATCTTAAGGTTTTTAAAGGATAGGGTAATCTTTGTGGTGAGTATGTACCAGTGGATTGGGAAGCTCCAAAAGGTATAGACTTATCTTATGTTAGGATTAAGATTCATAGTAAGGAAGTTTTGTCTATTCCTAATAACGTTCGTCTTGATATCAATAAGGAGCTTTTTACCATTGATGTTGTGGTTGAAGGTGTTAAGATCTTTAAGCCTCATGAGGATGAAATTACGATATGTTCTGATAGTGACTCTATATGGCATACTGTTCAGGAAAATTGGGTGAAAGTAGAGTCTAAAAGGTACAAGAACAATGCTCAACTACCTCAAAGGAATAATCATGGTGTGCAGAAGCATCTGAGGCCAGCCATGGTGAAGTCTAGAAATGCCGTTACAGGGGAGAAGAGGGTCACGTGCTGATTTTGGAAAGGTTAGATCTTTTAATAAGGATTCGGTAGATTTAGTTTCAAAAAAAACAAAAATGTAGGTTCCTAAAAAAAAGGTGACAAAGCCTAGCTCAGCGGTTTTTATTTCTCATTAAGATTTTTCGAGATCAGCAACGATAACCTTTAGAAATATTGAGGATGCAACTTTCATATTAAGGATAAAAGAAAGAAGGTGGCTGATGACTACTGTAGTAATATTGAAATTGGAAAGGTTGACAAAAAGGATAAAAAGATTCAGCACGAGATATGCATTCGAAAATAAGAAGGAATGATGGCTTAGAAAGGACAAAATGGTGGTTACATAGAGGAAGAGGAAAAAGACATCAATGGGTTGAGGGAGACGGTGGTCTTAGGAGTAGAAAGAGGAAGAGAATCATATGTTGGGAAGAGAGAGAAGGTAACCTCTGTAAAAACTTTGTTTCTAATTGTGATGTTTTTGGTTTGAAAGATGTAGTATTGTAAGAAATATAGGTGTGGTATCTCACTAGTCTTCTGCTTAGTTTGGACAAGCACCTTCTCTAGTGTTTGCCTCGGGGCTATTCGTCAAGAATGCTGGAACGATACCAGCCCTTTGGAAAAGTAGCACACCGAAGGCCAGGTGTAGTAGAGCCTAGAATACCCCCTGAGGAACAAGGTTTACCCTTAGTGGTTTTGAATGATGTTGGTTCTGAAAATCAGATTATCTTTTCGAACTCATAATTTGTTACCTTGTCTTTTGGGGATAATCTGAATGCTTGGTCGGAAGAAGAGGTAGAGTTCGTCCCCCCTCTAGATGTTATTCAACCACCGCATGTTGATCAGCTGCCTTTAATTCCGGCCGTGGTTAATGGCAATCCTGGTTTTGATAAGCACTTTGAGGATACTGATGTTGAATTTATGGAAATAGTGGCGGTGATGGGTGAGTTTTTTAACACTACAAATGGTGAAGTTTTGGTGATAATAAAAGATAATGTGGAGGCTCCTGCAAATAATGTAGCTAATGGGGAGGAGCTACTTAATGATGCTCAGGCAACAGACAATATCGAAAAAATTAAGAGGAATGAAGAAAATATTTTTCCAAATATTTTGTTGCCCGATGGTATTAAGCAGTCAATAGGGGGTGGAAAAGAAAAAAAAAACAACCAACCTACTCGCTCATCTTAGAATTGCGGCTAAACATTTTGGAATCCCATGGGAAAAACATTTCTTTTAGTGAGCTTGATGAGGTTATCCCTGTTGAAGGCAGCTCAAGCATGGACTCTGCTAATGTGACCTCTATTGCCATAGTCGGAGAAGCATCATATGTCAATGAAAGTTCTTAGCTAGAACACGAGGGGTCTGGGTAGGGTGTGTCGCAAACAAGAATTGACTATGGTAGATCATCATCACAGACCAAAATTTTTTATTATTCAAGAAACTAAACTCCCCAGTCCGTCTCACTGGTATGTTTTTTATTTTTTGGGTCATGGGCCTTTTGGTTTCATGGGGGCGGATGCAATTGGTTCTTCTGGGAGCTTATAGATGATATGGGATGCCCCAGTTTTTGTCTGTGTTGATGTTTTTTTGCATAACAACTTGGTAGTTGTCATCTTGAAAGGTCCATTTTCTCTTTTTAGATGGATGATTATCAATGTTTATGGTCCAACTGTTCAAAAATTGAAAGCTATGTTTTTGCAAGAATTATCTAATGTTATTCATATGGTTAACTTGTCATTATGAGTGGGTGGGGGGTTTAACTTTGTGAGATGGCCAAATGTATCTTCAAGTAACTGTGTGAACTTTAATATGAGAATGTTTAATGATTTTATTAATTTTCATGCATTGATTGAATTGCCTTTGAATGGGGCGATGTACACTTGGTCAAGTAACTGTGTTCTGAATTTGATTCTTATCAAACTGGATCAGTTCTTGATACCCAATGACTGAAAATATCGTTTTCCTCTAAGATAATGTTAATGCTATTGGAAAGTTTACTTCGGATCACACGGTGCTGATTTTGCAAACTAATGTTGTTTATAGTGGTTTTAGGCCTTTTCGATTAGAGGCTGCTTGGTTGGAGGAGGGTGAGGTTGTAGAATTAATAAAGGAAGTATAGGGTCGCACAATGGTATTGGGATGGGGTAGGCTACAGATTGTCTAAAAACCTATGATCGTAAAACAAAGCTTACTCCAATAGATAAAAGATCATAACTTCAACATCAAATTTTGTATTGAAGATGCAATGGAACGAATTAAAAACATTGATAACTATGGACAGCTGTCGGGGTAATTAGTTGGGGAAATGAGAGTTCTTGCAAATACTCTCTATGATTTATTAAGAATGGAGGAGGTGTATTAGAAGCAACGTTCTAGGGTAAAGTGGTTGAAAGGATGTGATATGAACACAAATTTTTTTCATGCAATAGCCAATGCCAGGAGAAAGTAGAATGATATTTCGAACATTAGATTTTAAGGGGTGGAGGAGGAGAATTCAGAAGAATGGGAAGTGAAATTCATCAATCACTTCAAAAAAATGTTCTTTTCAAAACTGTCTTTTGTGATGAAGCTAGATGGAGTTCCTTTTAAGTTGTTGCCTCCGACTATAACTCTAGAATTGGAAAACAATGTAGAAGTAGATGAATTGAAGGTTGTTTTTGCGCTACCTGGTGATAAGGCCCCTGGGCCGAATGGTTATCCCCTAGTTTTTTTCCATAAATTCTGGCCTATGCTAAAAGACGAATAGGGGCATAAATTCAACTTATGTTGCATTAATCCCCAAAAAGAGTTCTATTTTGGGATTAGTGATTTAAGGCCAATCAGTTTGCTTACAAGTTTATATAAGATTATTTTGAATGTGTTAGTTGAAAAACTGAAAAGAGTATTGTATTTGTTAGTATCTCAGACACAGTAGGCATTTATTAAAGGAAGAATGATCATGGATGGTTTTTATTGCTCAGGAATGCATTCATTTTAGAATTTAAAGTGGGGAGCCGGGGATTTTGTTAAAATGTGATATGGAGAAAGCATACGATATGGTGGAGTGGAAGGTGTTGGATGAAATTTTGAGGCACATGGGTTTTGGGGTAAGGTGGAGGCAGTGGATTAGTAGGTGTTTGTCATCGGCATACTTTTCTATTTTGATAATCCGAAAAGGTTTTTTAGTGCATCTAGAGAACTAGAGCAAGGTGACCCACTATCTCATTTTTTATTCACTCTTGTGGGTGAAGCTTTTAGCTTAATGTTGAATAATGTGGTTAAAAAGCAATGGTTTAGTGGTTTCAAAGTTTCAGATGAATCTTCAATCATCTCACATTTGCAAGAGTAAAAAGGAAAAGCAAATAAAATGGCTACTTCTCATTTTTTTCATTTAAAAAGGTATATATAAGAATCTTTTTAGATCTATTAAAATAGATTGTATATAAGTTTTAATGTCAGTTTTGAGTGAAAAAAATGAACAAGGTTTTAAATGGAAATATTTAGAATGATACCATTTATTTTTTATACAAAGAAATCACAATTATGAGCAATTGCAAGATTTGATATTGGATGGTTGAGGATGAGTCATTGTTTCGGTACAGAGTCCTAAACAAAAATTTTTGAATGTTGTGATACAATTTCATCTATTGAATTTCACATCCTATAGTCAAAAGCGATTGTGACCTCTTTATACATAAAATAAATGGTCTCATAGTATACAATCCCTTTACAATTTCATCTATTGAATTTCACATCCAATGGTCAAAAATGATTGTGACCTCTTTGTACATAAAATAAATGGTTTCATAGTATACAATCCTTTACAATAAACACCAATTTTTTAAACTAAATTTTTATCGAAAGGATTTTGATCCGAAAGTTATATATAAAGATTTTGGGACAAATTTTACACAAAATAGATAGGAAATAAGGAAGATCGTGCTAAAAAGGCTGATTTTGAAGAAAATCTTATAATTGTTGAAAGATAAGAACTAAGCTTGAAAACTCCAAATCGATAAAAACTATTATATGAAACAATGACATAGTTGTATATATATAAAGCTCCAAACAAGATTTTGAAACAAATTTGGAAGAAAGTGAGGGGCGAAATGAGCAAGAAAATCAAGAAAAGGCAGATTGAGAGCTTTGAATTAAAAACGGTGAGTTTTTTATCTCTCAATCTCTCCCATTGATCCAAAACTTTTTTTCTGTCACGTGAGAGGAACATTTTGGGACACGATTCAGGGAATTTTTTGTTATTTCTTTATTTTATATGATTGCTGTTTCAAAACAAATTATTTCATCGAGGGACCAATTCAATTTATGTGGTCATGTTGGACCACCATGTTTTTGAAAAATCTTCTTCATAACAATCACAATGTTTCACTCTCTCAAAAGCATGAGGTCCCCTTCAACTCTAACATGTGGCATCTTCAGGACTCTCCTTAATAGTCCTCGTGACACACCATTGATGACACCTTTTGGTATTTAAGCATCCATGCCTATCACCATTCTTTTCTTTTTAATCTTTTGGATGTGCGCACTCTTTCCAAAACCACTTCATGTTATGCTCAGGTCCTCATCTAAGTCCCATGCCTAGGTACATTTATGAGGCTAGTATATACTCATTAGTGGCTTGATACTCATGGGGACATTAAAGGTTTGTGCTTCTAATTGTAGTAGATTTCGAGTATTTTGTGTTCTTATAGCATCGATAGAAATTCGGTGCAGGGCTTTTATAATTCATTTTCAATCGAAGTTTCAATATTTGACGTACTGATTAGAATACTTTTTAGTGTGGTTTTTATGTGAGTACATTGAGCAACTCAGTAACTCAAGATTTTGACATGGTTGTATTGTATCATGAGGGTGTCAGTAACTCAAGATTTTGATATGGCTGTATTGTAACATGAGGGTGTTCATCAGGACTCTATTGCATCTCAAAATTATATTAGGTAGAGGGTGTTCAACATTTTGAAGAAAGTGAACGTACATAAATCTCTGTTGTCACTTTGTATAACCTCTTAACCCTTATTCAATTTCGGAGTTCAACTGGTACTAGGAGGGTTTTATTGTCAGTTATGATCTCTTAAACATGTTCTAAATCCTACGAGAATTTGACTGGTATTAGAAATGTTCTAATAATTTTCTTCTAACACTAGTCCCACATATAAGGGGAGGTGCTCCAATAAGGTGATAGTGAAAACCGTATAAATCTTAACTTTTTGTGAAGAAATAAGAATAATAAAAAATTTGATACTTCAAAACCCTAAAAATGAAAATATGGGATAATTATATCCATTTCGTCATTGGGGCAGTACTCCGAAAGAATGCACTAGTTCCCTAACAAAACTGGGTGTCGCCTGAAAAATCAATCTGAGTCTTCATTCATTAGGGGACTCTTGACTGATCCCCCACCGGTTCCAATCTAGCTCAGGAAATTCCGAGCTGTATACTGATGTTTAAAACGCTAACATAAAACCAATTACTTTTTTCGCCCCAACTGTGAGATATGAAATCGGATGGTAGGCACAGATGTGCATGGTTTAATGTAGAAGCTTGGAGCAAAAGAATGGCATTGTATGATGGCTTGGGTTATTTTTACTTTTACACAGGATCAGTTGGGTTGGGTTGGGGTGTTGTTAATTTTTCATCAGAAAAGCAACCAGTTTCATTAGCTAGCTTGGCCCAACCCCATATCCACATAGGTGGCCTACCTAACCAAAAATCACCTTTTGGCCATTAGACATGAAATTGGATAGCAGAGGTGTTCTATAGACTATGCTTAAAGGTGAAAAAAGAACTTTTTTTTAACTTTGTGACATCCAAGATATCAAACTTATAATAGTTAAAGATGATTGCGACTTCCTTATATCAAACATAAACAGTCTTGCACTATACCATCCCTATAACAAAACCCTAACTTCATGTATACCTCCTAGGGAAGGCAGAGCCTGAAGTGGCAAAATAAATCTGGTATAAATATCGTGATACAGACCTCTTTTATATGGAGTGGAGAGCGGTGTAGAGAGCACGAGGAACATAAGTTGCGGATGTGCTACAGCCATACCATGTCCAAGTCACCAAGCCAAGAGCCCGAATCCAAGTTATGAAATCTATACAAATCTCATAATTTGGTGACAATCTTGAAACATAGCTGGTGAGGTACAGTGAATTTAAAAACCAAGTACTTTTTCTCTAGCAAAAAATATAATATACCTTTAATACAAAGTGTTCATGGATGTGGAGTTGGGTGGATGTATTTATTTCATTGACCGAGATCAAAATTCAAAAGAATTTTTTTCAAACTTTATGACATACCTAAACTATCAAGTTTCACATCAAATGATTGTAAGTAATTGTAATCTCCCTGTAGCAAAGGTAAATAGTCTGAATGCATAAAATCAATTTTTTTTTGGGAGAAAACTGTACTTCAACAGGTTTTATTTCCTAGTCTTAGTTAGAAAAGTTCGAGAGAGACAGAAGGAAACTACAGGGTACATGTTTATCTCAAAATTTTGCTCAACTAAGGGACACCAAGTGGGTATGTAACAGCTGTGAATAGTCTCTCTCCGTCTCTTGAGGCTTGTTCTTTTATGGGCAATTCCCAAAAATGACAAAACTAATGACTGAATTATCGATGTAGATTCTACATGGTTCTCATCCCTCAAATACTACGTGTGTAATATGAGCATCTCTCGACAGAAAGATTGCCCTACAATGATCATCCAAGAACTGTTGAGAACGAATCAAATCCAACTTCTTTTTCCTAATTGAACACCAGTCGCTCAACCTTTAAGGAGTTCTAGTAAGAAAGGCTCGCGCCATCCTCTCTGCCAGACCCAATAATCTTGAAAAATCAAATATTGAAGAGAATGCTTTTGTGAATGAATGTATGTCCAAGTTAGTAGCTATCCAGGCAAAGCTCGAAACTGCTAAGGATTGATCGAGATCAGAAGTGATTAGCTATCTGCACTATTGTTTTCACATTGTCTGCAACCTTCATGTTATCTGATTATCTTACAACATCAAATTAATAAAATTGCAGCTGGTTTTGCTGGGAGAGGCCTTCTTTATTGGTCACTGATTTTTAGTGCATCTCTCATGCTGATGTTCAAACTGTTTCTCATCGTCTTTCTCCCAACTCCACCATTGCCTCTTCTCATCATTGCTGCAAATTCACTGTAATCTATCCTTCCATCCTGAAAATTATTGCACGAGTTATTGAGAGGCTCCAAGATATTAATCAAATCAAGCAATTTGTGACACACACGCATGCACGCACGCACACACACAACACAGAGAGAAAGACTGACATTATCTTGGTCTATTTCTTGGATCATATCATCAAGGTGGAAATCACTCAAACCAAATTCTCGGCATGCTTGTTGAAGCTCATCAATGGTTATGTATCCACTACCATCCTTGTCAAAATATGAAAATGCTGAGGCCAAGTTCTCTTCTCTCTCCATCTTGTTCAAATGCATAGTAGCCGCAAGGAACTCGCCATAGTCTATGGTGCCACTATGATCAAGATCAGCCTGCAGAGGTTATAAAAAGAAGGTCATAAGACTGCAAGCATTTGCAAGGCAAACAGAAATCAGGTCACAACTTCTTTGGTCCACTTGACACCTCAACAAATGCCCACCAAGCTGTCTGGTGGCCCCATTAACTTACCGCATCCATTAGTGCCTTGATCTCTGACTCCATAAGTTCAGACCCAACTCTTTTCAGTCCCTCTTTAAGTTCTTCAAATGTTATTGTGCCACTGCCATCTGTGTCAATCATTTTAAACAACTCTTTTAGGCCACCAATTTCTTCCTCTGACATGCTTTCTGCAATAACCTGGTTCCACAGATGAATGTATTATTTCCGGTGCTAAAAAAGAGATAACAAAGCAGCTGAATACAAATGTTTCTGGCCGGCTACCCACCCCCGTGAGCTAAACAAGGGCAAGACAGAGAAACTATCTCAAGAGAACAAAGGAAGATATTCCGCATTATGATCCCTCATGTATGCATAGCTTACCTTTAATGCCATCTTTTTAAGTTTGTTCATCGCTGTGAATTGCTTCAAGCGTGACAAAACTGCTGAATCAAGGGGTCTATCTGGAGCAACCGAATCATCTACTATCCATGGGTGACCTGGACAAAGCACATCAGCACTAGCAATTATCAACCACCAAGTTTTTTGTGCTTAGAGATCTACACTGCCTCAAAATACTCCTAAAAAAAAATAAAAAAGCAATTAGTTTTTATTGCTTCTCAATCAAGTGATTGTCGAGAATATACTCACAGAGCACTTCATGTGCAGTTACTCGTTTCTTTGGGTTTCTGTTGAGCATCTTCCTTATCAGGTCTTTTGCACTTTCAGAAATCCCAGGCCATGGTTCAGATTCAAAATCCAAAGGGCCTTGTAAGATCTGTCTAAATATTCCCTGCTCAGTCTCTTAAGATATCAAGATACACCAATTCAATGGAAGTCAGACATGGACCAAAATTTAAAGGGGTTGAATGCTAATATATACAAACTGATCAAGAGTAGGAAAAATGTACTACAATTCAATGGACGTGAGCACACTCAATTGGGGTCATCACCATCCAAGGAAATATTGATTGTGATGCATATAGTGAGACCCTCTAGATCAGTTCATGAACCCAATGGTGAGTCACACTATCTCCAGCACCATCCATCATTTCACTAGACGGTGATGACCTCAATGGAATATGGTTCTCCATAATTCATTGGACTATATAGCATCACTTTCCTTAGAAAGGGACAATTACGTAAACTTATCTAAATCATCAAACACATACAAACCCTTGCTAAAGCTTTCCTCTCAGAAATACCCTGGCACTAGTCTTTTTTTGGATCAAACCCCCAAGTGAATTTTTAAAGCAAATTAGGGAAAAAATGCCCCGTCTCTCTCTTTCCTTGATTCTTCTCTCCCTATACCTCTGCCTCTCTGTACGTAAGTTGAACCATTCTGTCTCTCTATCTGCCTTTCCCGCAACTGCCTCCTTCACTCTCTTCTCTCTTAGTGCTCCTCCATGTACATCTGATCTCTGATATTCTGAATTGTCAAATGCTATTGGCAATCTCTCTTTCTCTCTCTCTCTCTCCCTCTCTCTCTCTCTCTCTCTGTTCTGTGTGTGCAAATCTTTCAATCTTTCTCGCTTCTCTGCTTATATCTCTTTCTTCTAACCATTCAAACACAAATTTCCATGTGGCGATTAGGGTAAAGACAATGTTGAACAATGAGAAACACATGGTTTGGCTAGAACAAGAAGCAGGAGATGGAGCCATGGAAAAGCAGGCACCATAATCTTCTCCGTTCTCTCTCTACTCCTTGCCACTCCAGCCTGGTTGTCTCCCATCTGCTTTGGAACCAGAAGCTACATTGTAGGCACCAATTAAAGGAATGGGAAGGTAGCCCCTTGCTTCTGTTTTTTTGAGGATGTATCCCCTTAGCTTTTCGATGGCAGCTTTGAGAATACATCCTCACACCAATGAAAACCCTACCCATATCCTCCATGAAAGCTCGAATTCAACCAGCAACCTCATCTAAAGCACATTCTCTCTCTTTGCATTTCTCCTCTGGCCCCTCTCGCTCGTACTACATCCTAACATCTCTCTCCCCCAAACTCACTTCCTGTAACCTCCTTCATCTCTTCTAAACTTTCTTCTCTATTCAAACCCCCTCTCTTTCTCTCTCTATTGAGAAACATTGTTGTAGTCCAAGCCTATAAAACTTGCGCATTCCCCAATAACCAGGAGAAGTAGGTATTCTCTCTCATTGGATGGTTCAAGCATCTCTCTCTCTCTCTCTCTCTCTGCTTCAAAATGAAACCCTTTCTGCCATACCTCTCTTCCTCCTTTCTCTCCTCCTCCTCATGGAGTCCAACCCTATAAAACTTGCGCAGTTCCTAAACTCATAATTTTCAATAACCAGGAAAAGCAGGCATTCTCTCTCTTTGAATGGTATAGGCATCTCTCTCTCTCTCTCTCTCTCTCTCTCTCTCTCTCTCTCTCTCTCTCTCTCTCTCTCTCTCTCTCTCTCAAAATGAAAACCTTCGTCCCCACTTCCTCCCTTCTCTCCTCTTGGATTCCAACCCTAAAAACTTGCTCATTTCCCGAACATATAATTTTTAATAACCGGGAAAAGCAGGCACTCTCTCTTTGAATAGACCAGGCATCTCTCTCTCTCTCTCTCTCTCTCTCTCTCTCTCTCTCTCTCTCTCTCACAAAATGAAACCCTTCCTCCCCACTTCCTCCCTTCTCTCCTCTTGGATTCCAACCCTAAAAACTTGCTCATGTCCCAAACATATAATTTTCAATAACCCGGAGAAGCAGGCACTCTCTCTTTGAATAGTCCAGGCATCTCTCTCTCTCTCTCTCTCTCTCTCTCTCTCTCTCTCTCTCTCTCTCTGCTTCAAAATGAACCCTTACTGTCATCCCCCCTCTTCCTCTAACCCTTCCAATCTCTCTCTCTCTCTCTTCACCCTGCCATCCCTCTCTCTTCTTCTACCCCTTCTAATCTCTCCTCATCATCTCTCTCTCTCTTTCAAAATGAAACCCTTACTGCCATCCCCCCTCTTCCTCTACCACTTCTAATCTCTCCTCATTTGATGTAGATGCCATTGCCACTATTGTACGTGAGGATAGCTTCAAAAGAGAGGGTTCAGCTTGGGTAGAGAGAGAGAAAGAGGTTTAGAGAGAGGAGACCCAAAGGAAGAGAGAGAAAGGGGGCGTTGTTGTCCTAAACGGCTTTCAAAAATCCCTTAGGGGGATTAATGCAAAGAAAAATATTCATAGGGTATTTTGTGAGAAGAAAATCTTAGGGAGGGTACTTATGTGTAGGATCTTTTAGATGAGGGGTTTGGGTAATTTTCCTTTAAAAAATAGGAGAGTCAATTTCTCAGAGAAGAAAAGATAGTATGAATATGGACCTACTGCTTACCAGCCCAAAATGGAGGCACTCCACTTAACAAGATATACAGGATAACTCCAGCACTCCACACATCAGATTCAGGGCCATAATGCTTCCGAAGTACTTCAGGTGCAACATAATAGGGGCTACCAACGACATCCGTAAATGTCTCCCCTGAAAAGTCAAACAGTACATTGTCAAATTAACAGCCAAATCACACACAGTGGAAGGGTAGCTGTCCATACATAATTTAATCCTTATAGAAAGAAAATAACGAGTATGACATATGCGGTTCACCATTAAATGTCAAATGTGAGCAGTGTGTTAGAATAAGATGAAAAATCAAGAGAGAAACATAGCAACACGCAGAGGAAACATATATAAAAGAACCTCTTTAAAGGAAAAATGACAGTCTTGCAAAGATAAATACTATTAAGTAGAAAACACACAAAGGAGTTGATATATTAATGATAAACCAATTCACATAAATAACATGCCAAAATTTTATATAGATAACTATTTTGAACTGCATGTGAGAAAAAAACAAATAACTTACATATGACACTTGCAGAAACTGGAAAACAACTTTCACTCGTCCGGACAGTAATCGAGTAACAAGTTCCAGTTACAATCACACATGTAGCACTCCCACTCTTACTATTTTAGATACATAAACACTCTTATCCTTTTATAGAAATGTGATCTGGTTGGCTGGATACACCACCAGATATACAGTAGAGAGAGAGAGAGTAGAGTTGCAGAGAGATTACAAAGAGAGAGAGTTGCAGAGAGATTACAGAGAGAGAGTTGCAGAGAGATTACAGAGAGAGAGAGTTGCAGAGAGAACTAAGGGGGAAAACTCCAGATGCTCCTGATGAATGGCCTCCTTCCTCCTTTTATAACTTACGAACTCCAAAATTTTATTTCAAGTCTGTCGGTGCTGAATGGGACCCAAAGGTGTCGGTATTGTTCGATGGGACCTAAAGGTGTCGGTATTGTTCGATGGGACCTAAAGGTGTCGGTGGAAAAGATGTTGTCGGTGTGAACACGAAAAGATGGAAGATGTTGTCGGTATGAACAGGAAAAAGTGAAAGATACTGTTGGTATGAACAGGAAAAGGTGAAGGATGTTGTCGGTTACTATTTTGGTAGCTTTTTACTATTCTGTCGGCAGTACTATTTTGTCGGCAGTTTTAGGACTCGTGTGCTTTTGGGTTGCAGTCGTTTCGTCTTGTGTATTGTGATATTTTTATTGTGATATTCCGAAATCCATATCCTCGTTTTCTTGCTCATAGTTTTCTTCATTTTGAGTTGAAGTAGACATGCCTTCTTCTTCCTCATCGAATATTTGTAGCAACTTCTTTTTAAGCTCTTCCCCGGTTGCAGTAGGTTTTGTTAGCGAAGCTTATTTAAATAGTCCACCATATTTACTTCTGTATCAGGGGGTGAAAATGGTACCTTTCGGATTTTTATTTTATCAGGGTTTAGGGCTTCATTTTCGTGAACATCCCACCACTTTATGTATATTTGTCTACCTAGTTCAGGAATATATTCCCAGTTATTTGTATAGTCATCTGATATATGGTAGGACCATTTCATGATCCATGGGAGTTGGTATAAAGCCATAAAATACATATGGAGATCTATTTTGGGACTATTACTATTATGATCTATGAACTTCCTTTGGGAAGCTTGAATATTAGATGGCAGTATCTCTGTTCCGGATCCCCACAATTGAAACCAGTTTGGGAAATCTCCTATTACTGGTATATTTATTTGTATAAACTACGTATGGGAATTCATATTATTTTGAAAAGCAAAGACCTCATGCCATGCTTTAATGTATTCAAAATATTGATAATATTTATTATTGAAACCTTCATTTTGCATTTTTCTAGGCTTCAAGGGGTTCCGTGCCCCATTCTTTGTATGAAATTATTTTCCTTATTTGGAATTTGGAATATGCTATCATATTAGTATTTTTCTTATAAAAATGGACTAGGGTAATAGATCTTGTTTCAATGAGAATGGTTTCATACCATTCTCGGCCTTTGTCTCCATTATTTGGGTGTAAGTGGTTATTCAAATATGTAGCGGCTATTTCACATGGGTCCTTGGTTTTATGATTATCTTCTATTATAGTAATGATGATAAAAGAGGTTTCTATGAACCTACTCTTTTCTCCGGGTGTATTGATAGCGTTATTGGTTCAGGAGAAAATGTCATTTCTTGAGCTTGATTTTTGACTATTTGTTTTGGGGTTATTGGTGATGATGATGTTGCCAAAGCTTTACTTGGCACAGGAACTATTTCCATTTTTCCCTTTTTTGCTAAACTCCTCTTGTCCCCCCTGCAAAAACTCACGAGTTAAAAAATCAGGAAGGTAATTAGTAGTGCCTTTAATATGTTCAATCTCAAATTCAAAAGAAGAGAGTATACCTTGCCATCGAGCAAAAATTTGTTTGGAAACAAGATTTTTGACATCTTTAAGGAGTATGTCTTTTGTAGCCTTACAATCGATGGGGATTAGAAATTTTTGATTGAGTAAATCACTCTGAAATTTTGTAACACAATGCACAATAGCTAGGAGCTCTTTTTTAACAGTGGAATAATTCTGCTGGGTTCCAAGCCCAAGAAGTGAAACAAACCAATTGTTCAGTATTTGAAATTTTTTGTTTTAATATTCCTCCCATTCCTATTTCTGAAGCATCATATTCAATAATTTTGAAAGCAGTAGGATCTGAGAGTGTAAGGCAGGGTAATTCTTTAGCTTTTATCTTTATTTTTCATACTGCTGAAGTGTGGACATCTGTCCATTCAGAAGGATTCTTTTTTAATCTTTGAAATAGTGGCTTGGCGTCAATAGCTAAGTCTTTGTAAAAATCAGCAATATAATTGAGACAACCAAGAAATCTTTGGAGTTCAGTTTTATCTTTTATTATATCTGGAAATTTATCTGCAAAATCAATTGCTCTATCAATAGGAACTATTCTGCCTTAGAAAATATTGTGTCCTAGGAATCTTATCTTTGCTTGACAAAGGCTAACCTTTTTGGCAGAAACTACTAAACCTGCCATTTTGATTGCTTTGACGAAAATATTTAGATGTTTAAAATGTTGTTCAAGATTTTCAGAGAACACTAGGACATCATCAATATAAACAATCATAAACTTAGTATAAGGATTAAAGATATCATTCATAATATTTTGAAATTCTGAAGGGGCATTTCTTAGTCCAAAAGGCATAACATTCCATTCATATTGCCCAAAAGGAACATTAAAGCAATTTTATATCGATCTTTTTCCGCAAATTGAATCTGCCAGAGCATCCAAACTTTAGATCAAATTTAGAAAAAATACAAGTATTCACAAGTCTATCCAACATATCCCTTTTATTAGGAATGGGATATCTTATCCATCTTAAGGCTTTATTGAGTGGCTTATAATTTATAACCAATCGTGGGGCCCCTCGTTCTATTTCAGAGGCTTTCTCAACATAGAATGCTGAACAGCTCCAAGGAGAAGAGCTGTTTCTAATGAAGTTTTTTCTGAAGTAATTCAACAGTACCCTTTTTACAAATTTCCAAAAGTCTAGGGTTCATCTGAATCGGTCTAGCTTTAGTAGGAATTTTCTCTTCGTGGAAATTGGTTTCATAGGGCAGGATAACAATATGCTTTTGCCTATCCCAAAAAGCATTTGGGAGTTCAACACATATTTCTTTTTCAATATTACTTTTAATATTTTCTACTATCCTTTATTCTCAGGGAGTAAGAGCTTGGTTTCTATTGTTTTATATTTTATTTCTTCCTTAAGGTAGTATAAGAATTCTCTTTATTAGAAATTCTCTCTTTAATATTATTGATTTCTCGAATTTTGGGTTTCTCAAGAAACTCAAACTTCACATTATGTCCTTCTATAGTGGCTTTAATTCCTATCTATCAATTTTTATTGGGTAGAGCATATTTAAAAATGGAGTTCCCAGAATTACAGATTGCTTAATCCTTTAACCATAATAAAGGGGAACTCAAAGCAGTTACCATTATTACAAACTACAGCATTGAAAAGTTTATAATTTACAATCATTTTACTGCCATCTGCTGTATTTAGAACTTGTGTAGTTTTACTAAAATATTTAGTAAGGACAAGCCCTTCAATTATACAATTTAAATCTGCTCCTGAGTCTATTAGAGCAATAGTTTGAAAACTATATTCTTTATGGACAATTATTTTTATTGTAGTAAACCACTTTGGGTGATTATTTTATCAAGAAGACTAACATAATTACAATTTTGCGTTGTATTTATGTCAGATGATTCTGGTTCATCTTTTCCTTTAGGGAGAAACTCTTCTTCCTTCTTGTAATTATTTATAATGTTATTAAATTCTATTTCATCATCAGGGCTTTCCTCTATAGGGTTAGAGGCTAGTTCTAAAATTTGAACTCTATTTTTCAGGTTTATTAGTTCATTACAAACTTCATTTAGTTCCTGCCTTAATTCGGAGAGCGAAGGTTCTTTATGGTTATTATTTTTATTTTCTACTCTTCGAAGAATATTGGCAAAACTATAATCTTCTTGAGTGCGTACAAGAGAAGGAGAAGGTTTCTTATTTGTTTTAGCCATATTTATATACTGGACTAAAGCTTCTCGCTTAGTCTCTGGATCAGTTATTTTATCTATTATGTCTATAATTAGATTTTCTTCTTTAGTAAGAGTATTACAAAATCATGCAATATCAAGATTATCACTATCGGAGTCTGAACTGCTAAGAATTAAATCTTCGTCCCTTATTTCTCCTGTTAGCAATTCTATTTCTGAATCAAGAGAATTTTCAGAGGATTCTTCTTCAATTTGCAATATATTAAATAGTTGTTCTTTAATATTTTCATCTATTTGTAGAGCATCTATTTTCTTCTTAATTCTGCACTTATTTTTATAATGCCCTACTTTACCACAGTTATAGTAGACAAGAATTCTTCTCTTTCCTCTTTTTTTAAAAGAAGTATTTCTAGGAGAAAACTTTTTAGAAAATTTCTCTTTAACAGAAGTTTTATTGGATCCTGTTTTGTATTTTTTAGTTTTATATCTGCTTTTATCATAATTCTTAGAAGAAGGCAGAGTATTAAATCCAAACTGTTCGCAAAAATCTCCTAGCTCTTTTTTTCCAGTCATTCTCTATTTTTCAAGCTGTCTTTTTAATTTCAGATCTGTACATAGAGAAAGGCCTTCTGCGCAAATTTCGGCAGACAATTCTCCTAATGTATATAAAGAGTATGGGATTATTCCTCCATGTTTATGTTTTAGTCGTGTATTGACCTTTTCGGCAAAAAGTTGGGGTAAACCAGAAATGAACTTCTCTTTCCAGTAATCAGATTTACTATCTTCTCTAGAAAGGAGTCTAGAGAAAAATACATCTTTCTACCACTTATAATGGGACAATGTTGAGCATCTTAGATTAGAAACTAGGTCTTCTGATCTAGCATCAAGCAATGCAATACTCCCTACAAAGTGGAGAGTAATAATATATATTAAAGTATTGACTGCATCACTTTCATTGTTTATTATATCTTGGCCAAATTCATTTTTAACTGCCCACTGCTTGGTGGCAGTTAATATTTCATTTTTTGTATTCTCATCCATATGGAAATCCCACCATCCTCTTAGCCATCCCGTAAATCCACAAATGATGGCTTTGGCTATTTCTTGATCTTGATTTTCACTTATTTTGTAGGCCGTTGCATACATGGTCATATATTTCATTAAGTCAAGAATCTGGTTTTCTGACATTCCATCAATATTCAAATTTACAATGGATCTTCCAGAATAAGATATAGAACTTGTAATTCAATCTTCTTCAAACTGGAGATCTACAGGAGTAGGCCTAGGATAATACATTCTTGTCTGAGAAGTAGGGCCAAACTTTTCCCATAATCTATTCTATTTATTTCAAGGCTTTCTGTCTTAAAAGCTTGTTCTATTTTATTAAGTTCACTATTTGAAATGGGTTCTACTTGAAGGACCATAGCTCCCTGATCAGAACTAGTTTTAGAAGTTACCCCCTTTTCTTTTATATTTAACTTGGCTAATTTTTTGATTAGTTCATCCACCAATTCTATATTATTATCTTTTTTCCTTATGCCTTGAAAGGCTGAACTGATCTTTATTGATAACTAGAGGGGGTTTAAACAGTAAAGCTCGCTTCCCTTCAGTTTTATGATCCACTATTTTTTCCTGCGGTTTATTAATTATATTTTCAATTCTTGTTGTCTGTCTTCCAATGGTTTGCGGACAGAGATTAGTATAGTTATTTTGTTCAATTATGTGTGGAATGGCATCTCTTTTATGGATATGGTGATCAGTATCTTTTGGAGTAATTTTATAAGGTGAAGCCTTAGCTTCGGGTTTATACTCTGATTTTCCTTTTATTTGAAGACTTCTTTTAGGGGGATGAATAGAGTTTAATTCTTCCCCTTGCATAGTATAAAAAGTTTGATATTGATTTTCAATTGTATTGAGGTTAAATTCAGGAATTTTAATATCTTTCTCCGTTAGGATACGTCTTAACCATACAAAGAATCTTTCATTTCTATTATGCTTCAATATAAATTTATTAAACCTTTTATGCAGAGCATCCAGTAATTCTTGGGGAAATTCCGCAAAATATCAATCACGGATGCTTTTATTTTCATCAAACAGGAAGTCTTGCTTTATCCATTCTTTATCTATTTTAAATATTTTTTCTTCTTGGAGAGTAAGGATATTGAAATCTAAGTCGGACGGTGTTGGTTCTTTATCTGGGGAACTAGGTTCATATATTCTATATACTGGTTGTTGAACTTGACTATTTGTTCTAGTCAGTCCTTCAACTATTGGTCTCCTATGATTTTGCTCATGGTCGGACTGTGGGACCGAGGAAGTAGAACATCTCGAAGGGATTCTAAAAGGACCTTCAAAAATATTTATCCGAGTCCCTCTAGTTGGATTAAACTGTATTATTACATCTCCATCTGGGTATTCTATTATTTGTTCCGCTTCTTTATTCATAGGGGTTCTAGACTGTTGGTTTTCACAGTGTATAAACCATTTTTCAAGAAGTCTAATTTGAGACCAGGACATAGATCTTGGTATAACAGTATTAGATTTTTCCATATTAGTTTGGAAAAACATCGTTTGCCCTTTAGTATCCATCTGAAGTGCAATTGGACATAAAGTGTTTATCACTTTATAGCATATTCTATAAACTAAAGCAATAGTTTGGGATCCTGAATCCATATCGAACCCTTGGGTTTTTATATTTAGGGTAAGAACTTTCAAGAGGTTAGGATCTGTTAAGGCTACAGAAAAATTTGGGAAACAATTGAAGTATATAGGACCGTTACAAAGACTTAATTCTACTATTCCTAATAGAGAGTCAAAAAATTTATTATGTCGCTCGTCCCTTAGACAAAGAAGGACTGAGTTATTTAAACCAATTCGAGTAAGTGGTTTTATATCAATTTGGACAAGTCCTATATGCAGATATTTGTAACTCTTATTTTTGTGGTCTTGTATCGTCCTATTTAAAAGGAGTTGGAAACTATTTTGCTCATTAGTGATAGAAATACTTGCTCTCCAGTTTTAATGGAAAAACTTGTTTTGAATTCAAAAGTTTCTTTTCTATAAACATTTGATGCTGGAACTTTAAGAATATTCCATTCTAAATTTTTTTTTCTATATTATCTATAGTTATTTCTTCTCTATTTCTTACACGCAGTGTATATATATATATATATATATATATATATATATATGGGAGCAGTTTGTATAGAGCCTAAGCTCTAAACAATCAAATTAGAGCCTACCTTCAAATAGTGTCGAGAAAATGTCGTTTCAATACTGAAAATATTTGTGATTGCCTTCAAATATATTTTCATCTTTATTTATAAAGTTTAAAGGTTCAAAAATAGTGTAGATCGATAGCTCTATGAAAACTTGAAAATCTTGAAAATTGATGGTCCAAAAATGCATTACAAAATACACTATTTCCAAACCTTGAAATCCATTTTTTTCTCCGGTCCATGTATCTTGATGTCACGATGATCGATTTGAGGATATTTGGGCATTAAAACAACCTCTTCTAGTGAAATTTTTGAGATCCGCTCAAATTTGATTGTTTAGGGCCTCGGCTCTATATATATAGGAAAACTCTTCCCAATGCCTATAGGCGAAATGAATAGTGATTTCGCCTACCATCATCACGATCCAAACTTCATCGCACAGTCACAGTTGTCCGGTTGTGTTTCAATTTTAATTTTTTTTCTACAAATCCAAATTAATTGGAGCGTGTGTACATCTCAGTGAGGCGCACCTAATAAAAATATGAAAAAAATAATTAATATAAATTAACCAAAATGCCCCCGAAACTTTACGAGGTATTTTGGTCGATTTGTATTTTGCGAATTATTTTTTTCATATTTTTATTAGGTGCGCCTCACTAAGATGTACACACGCTCCAAATTTCAAATCATTCCGATTAGTAAAATAAAAAATAAAACTTGAAACACTACTGGACAACTGTGAGTGTGCGATGAAGTTTGGTTGGTGATGAGGGTAGGCGAAATCACTGTTCATTTCGCCTATAGGCATTTTGTAATATCTTCCATATATATATATATATATATATAAGGGCCGTAACCCGGTGTCGGTCCCACCTACACAAGGTCCCAGGAGAAGTGAGCGGGAAACGGTCCTAACATTTGGCTCTTTTTATGCACAAAGTGGCCGCTCTAGGGACTCGAACCCGCGCTCTTGCTCTAGCTACCGAAGCCTTTTGCCGTCACACCAAGTGACAGCCCCTTCTCATTATATATATATATATATATATATATATAAGAAGAGACTACAAAACGCTTTATTTTCACTCATAGGCTCAACGCTGTCCGATTTTTTCAAACGACGTAGATTAAAGGCCGTCACAGACATAGCATGTCCGTGGCAATCTGTCACGGATATAGCATATCTATGACAGGATTTTTTGCACACAATTGATGCAAAAGGTATAGGGGGGACTGCCACAGCTCCCGTAAGTCCGTGGTGGTTTTTAGGCAAAACCGTCACGGACATAGCATGTCCGTGACAGGGGCGAAACAATGTAGCAATTCCCCTATAGGCATTTATATATATATATATATATATATACACACACACACACATATATATATATAGACACACATACACACACACACACACATATATATATATATAGACACACACACACATATATATATATATATATGGAAAAGTCTTCCCAACGCCTATAGGCGAAAATAAACAGTGATTTCACCAACCCTCATCACATCCAAAGTTCATCGCACAGTCACGATTGTCCAGTAGTGTTTCATTTTTCATTTTTTTTTCTACAAATCAAAATGACCTGAAATTCGGAGCATGTGTACATCTTAGTAAGGTGCATCTAATAAAAATATAAAAAAAATAATTCGCAAAAAATAAATTGATTAAAATACCCCCAAAACCTTTCTGGGGTATTTTGATCAATTTTTTTCATGGAAAATATTTTTTTGATATTTTTCATAGATTCGTCTATTTTTTATGAACACATGCTCCAAATTTCAGGTCATTCCGATTTGTAAAAGAAAAAAGAAAAATGAAACTCTACCAGACAATCGTGACTGAGCGATGAACTTTGGACGGTGATGAGGATAGGCAAAAGCACTGTTCATTTTTGCCTATAGGCATCTTGTAGTATCTTCCTATATATATAAACCAACTGTGAGTGAGCCTATTAGGTTCACCATGCTTCCCATCAATCTTGATCCAATCGAGAATCTCAATCTCCTTGATAGCTTGAAGAGATTCTGACCTTCTTGAGAAAAGAGGACCCATCTTCTATCTTAACAAATGCTTCATTATAGATACATTTTAAACATGACAGTATGAGACAACCAAATAACTTATAATGTCAAGGAAGCACAAAGTATGCCAAGAGAACCTAAGAGATACACTCACTTCCCTAAAGTCAATCTCTTCATTATTGTTAGAATCTTCGGATACCATGAATGTCAACTTGAGCTCCCCACACACAAAGGAAATTTTAGGGAGATGTACCTCACCAGATACAAGCTCCAGCATCCCAATATTATTCACCTCGCTAACTTACTGGTCATTAAAAAACAAAACATCAAACAGATTCCAAAGTTCCTACTAAACCATTGCATCCAAGAATATCCCTTGAATATATAAAAAGGAAATTCTTCCTGCCAATAGGCCTTGGAACCTCCAGTCCAAACCAAACAGTAAGCCAATGGGGATGCTTGCTCCCAATTCTCCAAAAAAAAAATAAATAAATAAACTGGGATGCTTGCTCCCATCACTCACCAAGGTACGAGTGGAGAGAACATATTTGTGAGCTGCTGGCGACGTTATTTGCAAGAAGAATGAGCTAACATGTGATGCCAAAGCCCATTATCTCTAGCATATAGCCTAGGAACCACCAATCCATCCAACCATACACATTTAGACCCAATATGCTGAAGACAATGTTAGTGCTCTGGTAACAGGAGTCAGGAGTATTGTGTGCATGCACCTCCCCATTTAATGACTATGATCTTTCACAAAACAATGATGGGGCTAATATGCTGAATTTGGTATTGCAAGTTTAGACCTAGAATGCCAACCGTTGGCAGTCTTCAACAATATTACGAACAATAAATCCATATGGCCATTTCGGAGACTTGTGCAGAGTGTCTTTTTTTTCGAATTTCTTTCCTTCTTCATTGCTGGTAGATCATTAAAGTAAATGACTTGCTGATGATTTATTGAAAGCTTTTGAGTGAGGCACTAGAATAATGGTGTGACTACACATCTGCAACCACCTTTATGTTTTTTATCCTTCACATTCATTAGTACAGACATAGAATATAAACAGAAATACACAGAGGAGAACACCCCTCTCATGCAGAGACTGGTTTAGAAACTGAGTCTCCAAATAACAGTGGTGATTGAGTCCATTTGCTTTCTTGCTTGATTGCTGGTAGATCATTAAGGCAAATGATTTGCAAATGGTCCACTGAAATGCTATGTGAAGGGCAACTAAATATTGGCATGATACACCCTTGCAACTACCTTCCACAGTTTTCCCTTAACATTCATTAGTGCAAATATAACAGAAATACACAATGGGGAACAATATTCATATACACATATAGGTGTCAAAACTACATCCCCAAATAAGTGGGGTGATTGAGACCATTTTTGGCTAGTGAGGAAAGAATGACATTGGCATCAAGTGTGATATGTGTAAAAGAGACATCCCAACTCCAACTTAAATTAAAAACATCTTAGAAGATAAAAGCAGAGGTGTAGGTGAGGCCCACAAGATCACAATGGAGAAGTTATGTGCCACCAATGACACCCCTCAGCCAAAAGAGCTCGAAGTCAACTTTATTGGAGTCCATATCAAGTGGGTACATTTATTGCCCTTGCTTCTAATTTAGCAGCCAATAAAAAGTGAAGGGTTTTAAGCCCATTAGCTTCATTTGATAGAACATACAAGATTCTAGTCCAGGTAACATCAATTTGCTCGAGGGATGTGTCTGCATCCATGATCTTGATTTCTAAAGGAGTCTTTTTTAAAGGCAGACATGATGACATTTTGTTGGTTCATGAATCCATCAAGTCATGGTACTGCATGGCTAAGGTTGTCCATAAGAAGCACTTTGAAACCTAGTGATAAATATGTCCAAATATATCTTAGGTTAAAGGAGCATCGGCTGTAGGTGAAGAATAAGGATGATGACAGATCTCTACATCTTTGGCCTATTTTGTTGTGTTTGATGAATGTCACTAAGCACTAACCTCAAGTACTCATCATACAAGGGGGAATCCAACATTACACCAATACAATTACATATTTCACACAGTTAGCTTACTCATATCTGCCCAAAAGCCTATGGAAATACATATCATATGCTATATCTCCCTTACATTACAGTTACTACTTACTACAGACTGCAAAGAGTGAAACTGGACCCTTGTTCTATACTGCTGCTTGAAAAAGGATGCACATCAGTCATTACTTAAGAACTGACTTCAATGTCTGCACTTCATTCATATCTTGAAAGAATAAATAGAAAGAGAAACAAATCTCCCAAGTCTATCAAGAAGATTCAGTAATGCATTATGCCACTTGCTTGCATCAACACCATTAAATAGTGAACCCTTTGAAAAGATCTTGGAGTTCATTTTAGTTTTCATATTCCACTTTTTTGTGGTGACACGAATGCCATATTGAGATTGACCCCCAAAATATGATGCACAATGAGGGTAACCACAGTTTAATTGGGAGAGATACAAAATTGGTGTTAGTTCACTTGTATTTTCACCTTATAAAAGTTATATATGAAAATAACAAGCAAGTTCCATCCACTCGTTGGCTTTTTAACTGGCAAATTGTCCCTTGTCTACCTCTATCTGCCAATTCATGTTGTACAGGGGGTGGAAGCATTACACACACAATTTCTTTCTCCTTAGTAACATTTCATTCAAGGAGTATACATCAAGTTGTGCTCAAAAGATCCCATACAATTGGATATGCAGAAAATGGGGAAGACAAGGGAAAGAGTGAACAGAGGAGAAGAGAAAGAAAACGACAGGGGACTTAATGTTAAAGGAATTTTAGGTACAGCCAACGTCTCACAGGTAAGGTCCACCCCTTCCTTGGCAAGGCCATCAGCAGCTCCTTTTGCCTTCTTGCGTACAAGTCCAAACTATGCACCAAGGAGTAGCAAAGCAGGGTAATCTCTTCCATAAGATCACTTGTCATGGGTACATAGACATGGAAAGCCCATCAAATGACATTAAGTGAACCCCTTCACCATTAAAGGGCCAGGCAGGTCACTCGCAAAATATAAGACCCATCAGTAGCATTGCACATATCTTTCTTAGTCAACTATTTATATTACTGCTCTACTCTAAGGCACATGTTTTTCTGTCTGCTAAGAAGTAACCATAGAGATTTCTGATTTTGAGGTCAGTCATGCATAAGAGGATCATGTAGAGAGTAACTCTGACACAATGATTGCATATCATGCTTTCATAGTATTTTGCCTTCTGCCTATGAAGGCACCACAATCTCATTTTATATTCTTATTGAGGCATGTAGTTCATTTGCAGTGACTATTCAATCCTTCAAACCCTAATATCTAGATGAAATCAGAGTCTAATGTAAATGGTAGCTGTTTGCTGCTATAAAAGGGATCACCACTTTCACTGGATCTTTATGGATCAAAGATGATCTAGACCTTAACCCTAGTTATTTCAAGGAGAGCATCAGAAGACCTAACTAGCCTCCCTGTTGCCTTCAAGTAGACCCACAGCATGTGGTGAAGATGATGTATGAATGCTCAGTCCCAAAACAGATGCACATCCATAAATTTTGAAAACTAGATCTCAAACCACTGAGCTAGCTGCATAGGGTCCTTTAGCACCTAAACTCTGGAGATTATTGTGATAGGCAGACCCATTCAACTAGAATTCCTAAGTAAATTCATAACAGCAGTTGGGAGTCATGAACCAATATCGGTGTTGATCTCTTGAAGCAGCGACACATCAAAAGGAATTATTGGCATACAATTTCAATAAAAAGATCAAATCCCTTACCCTATATAGAGGAGTGATATCCTAAGATTTTAGTATGATACATGTCATTAGTTGGGCAGCCTCCAAGCATCTAGTAGCTATGCAGTAAGCCAACCTGCAACTAGGTTAAATTACTTATCTAGAAGCACAATGTGATTTTAAATTTTAAAGAAAACATTTTGGCGAAAGTTAATGTCCCCAAATTTGAGTATTAGAGTCAATAACAAACTCCAAGAGTTTCCAAATAGGTTCATCGCTGCATTCAATGATATTTTAGCAGCTTGGAAAGTTAGCATGCTCCATCGTTTGCCCAGTGTGAGGCATTTCTAAAGTAAACAGAAATGAAAATCCTGTCATATCATTATAGAAGAGAAAGTAAAATAGATAGAAAAGAATGCAAGCCCCATTCAATACAAAGTGAATTCCAACAGTTAAATTTGAACTTTAGACTCGACAAACTTCTTTGTCATACAATATGTATACTAGTCTTAATGTATCCTCACTTATATATTGATCCAACAACCTGCAAAGCCCGGTAAAATGGAAAACAAATGAGTTGATAACAAAAATAATGGAAGAAACGTAGAAAGCACATTAGACATGAAGAAGGACATCATATGCCCATTAAAAATAAGGTACCAACAACAAAATGCACAAAAAGAAAACAACTACAAGAGCGCCAAAAGAAGCTAATCATGAAACCCAATAAATTAATAAGAAAATTGAGCTAATATTCTAGAGATGCAAAAAACAAATTACAACAAGCACCCGCAAACGCACCTGGCTGGTAGAACACCGATAAACCAAAATCGGTGGCCTTGAGAGGTGCATCCTCATCTTCACTCAAAAACAAGAAATTTTCTGGTTTGAGATCCCTATGCATAACCCCTAAAGAGTGGCAAGCCTCCACTACACCCACGATAACTTTGATCAAATGGGCAGCTTGTCTCTCACTATAATGGCCCTTCTGAATAATTCTATCAAAGAGCTCACCCCCAGCGCAAAGCTCCATTACCAAATGCACAAACACTGAGTCCTCATAAGCTCCTTTAATGGTTACCACATTTGGGTGGCCTGAGAGATGGTGCATTATCTCAATCTCTCTTCTCACATCTTCTATATCCTCCATGCATATGAGCTTCCTCTTCGCAATTGATTTGCAAGCATATTCTTTGCCTGTTGCCTTTTCTGTACAAAGATAAGTAGTACCAAATTGGCCTTGCCCAAGCTTTCTCCCAATCAAGTAGAGATCCCTAAGATTACCATTTTGCTGGCGGAGAACAGGGGACGCCATGATCGAAGCAGCCAAACCTTTCTTCATGGCTTTGGCAAGTTGGGTCTTTTCTGGGTCAAAGAAAGTTAGGATTTTGCTTGTAGGGTCTCTTTTTTCAGGGCTAAAACTGTTCAAGACTTCCGTGTCAAACTGGTGAGGCTCTCCCCATGGCTTTGCAAGATGGGCTTTTTGTGGGTCACAATGGTCACAAATTTGCTTCTTGGGTCTCTCTTATCAGTGTTTGACTTGTTGACCATGTATCAAAGAGGCAGCGCCATTACTGCAAAAACCAGATTTCTATATTTTGGAAAGTTGGGTTTTTTTGCATGATAGAAAATATTAGTATTTTGCTTGTTTGGTCTTAATCCTTCTGGGCTTAATAAAATAATTTTGTGGCAGAAACAGCAGGCGCCATTGTTGAATCAGCCGTAACTTTCTTTTTGGTTCTCAAATTTCAGGGTTTGGTGGATAGACTTGGTTATCCGGGTCTCTGGTCTATGGATTTCTAAGTTGCAGAGCTTAGATAACTGGGTTTAGAGCGATCAAGGGATTTCGGTTTTTCCAAACAGGTTTTGGCGACAAAGATTTAGGGTTTTTTAAAATGGAAATGGAGTTATGTCTCAGAGTTTCACGGTTTGCTACTAGTGGGAAAAGAAGAATGGGTAAATGGTAATTATGACCTAGGGTTCTTGTAACGTACTGCTTCTTCATCTTGGACTGATTGTTGTGCTTCGGTTTTTGTGGGACTGGGTTGGATGGATGAAACTGCACAGAAGCTTCCCATCATTCACATATTTTGGTTTCTTTTTTACTGTTTTGTTGTTTTCAACTGACTTCTTTTCTTTTCTTTTGTCATTCTATTTTGAAATCTTTTTATTTTTTAGGAAAATTGTTTCATGCGGGCCGTACAATATACGGTCCAAAGGTATAAAACATCCATTTTAAAAATGGATGCACGTAGGTGGTCCGTCGAAAAACCAGTATTCTAGTGTTCAATTGTTTTTTTTTTTTATAGTATGATCTCTATGTTACAAATTATATATTCTCTAAAAATTAAGATCAAATTTTATTTAAAAAATATATTTAGAGTCAAGTCCACATTTTTACAATATGCTGCATACAAACCATGTCCTTTTTTTATTCTATGCTTCCTTCGAAAACAAATGTTTCATGCTGGATCGCATTTCTACAATATGCAGCCTAGAGGTATGAAGCATCCATCTTAAATATGGATGCAAATAGGTGGTCCATCTAAAATCAATTGTAACTAGCGATCTAAATGTTTTTTTTAATATAATTATTATTTTTTACTTTACTAACAGTGTCTTTCATTTTAATAGTTTTTCCTTTCACAATATTACAATTTACTGGTTCATGTAATTATTATGCATCTCAAAAGGTGAAAGGTTCCATTTTTTTTATTCTTTTCTTTCATTTCAATGCTTCTATTTCTAAGTTTTTCTTGTTTTTATTGTAAGAAGATAATTGATGGGGGTTCTTTATTTTCCTTTTTTCTTACTTTAGAAAAGTTGTGGTCGCGTCCATGGTGAAGTGTAGGCCCATGAAGCAAACCCCGGATTCTTTTCATTATTTTAATTAAACTTAATTTTCTTTTAGGAATAAACTAGGAATCTCTAAGCATGGTTCTGAATTTATAATGAAAATTCAGCCCAAGAGGTAACAGCCATTAAAAAAATGGTATATTATAATAAAAATATAAATTATTTACCTACCAGATATTCAACTAGATTAAATTGCTAACTAGGCACTCAACTCAATGATAATTGCTAACTAGGCAACACTCAATGTTGTGTTCTATAAAATTATCTTGGGAAAAGTTTATATAGAAAAGCTCTAAACAATAAGATAAGAGCCTATATTGAAAATTTCACTAGAAGAGGTTGTTTTGATGTCTAAATATCCTCAAATTGATCATTTCCACATCAAGATGCATAGACATGAGAATAAATAAATAAATTTCAAGTTTTGAAAATAGTATATTTTATAACATATTTTTAGACCGTCAATTTTAAGATTTTGAAGTTTTTATAGATATGTGGATCTATACTATTTTTTATAAAGTTTTACCGATCTATATTGTTTTGTAAAGTTTAAAAATTTGTAAATAAAATGAAAATACATTTTAAGGCTATCACAAAGATTTCCAGTATTGATACTACATTTCTCGATACTATTTGAAGGTAGGATCTAATTTGATTGTTTAGAGCCTAGGCTCTATACAAACCGCACCAATTATCTTTGAATGTGTCTTGTGCTTTATATAATTTAGAATTATTTTTTAATGTGTCATGAATTCTATATAGTTTAGGGACTTATAAAGGATAGAATAATACTGAGTTTTATGTTATTTTATTTTTGTTTTTAAAGCAAAGAAAAGGGAACAAGGGGTGATGGGAAAGAGAGAATGGACGTGGCCTATGTCCTTTTTCATCTTTTCAGGCTTGAAACTGAAAAAGTCACAGGAAATTGAAAAAGTCCCAGAAATTGAAAAAGTCACAGGAAACATGATTTTAATAAAGAAATGGTTTTTATAATATGCCCCGTCTTTATAATTTATTTGAAGATGTATTTTAAATTTAATTTTTATTCGTGAGATGAATTTTAAATTTAATTTTTTGGGAATATATAATCTCTTACCTCTTTCTCGTATTTATCCTCATCTATTTTGTCAAAGTTGCTCTTTTATGGGCTAAAGTTGCGGACTTGATATCTCCTTCATCTTCAAACTTCATGATTTGGAACATCAATTGCCTATACAGTAGGCTTCCGGATATGGTACCTCTTACTTTGGTTAGATAATGTTTATAACTCACCTAATTTTGAGGATGGTATTATTTGGGAATCTGAAAATGATGGGAATTTTTTTATTAAATCAGCATACAAATTACTTTTTTATATATAGGGTTTATAACACTCTCTTTCTTTGCTCAATTTGGAAGTGACCTATCCCTACTAAAGCGCAAGCGGATTGCAAGTTAAAAAAAATGCCTAACTATTGACAATTTGTAAAAGATGGGTAAAATTCAAGTGACCTATTTTTCCTAAAGTGCAAGCGGCCAATCAAGGAAAATGCCTAACTATAAACAATTTGCAACATAGGAGTAAAATTCTTCTTAATATTTGTTTGTTGTGCAAAAATGATGAAAATTTTGGTACTCATTTCTTCTTACACTTCCTTTTTGCCACCACTGTGTATTGGGCAGTATTGCTGATACGTGTTTTCTTTATGCTTCCTCAGAATCTTGCTAGCATCATTACTTACCTTGCTGCAAATGGTCTTCCAAAGAAGGGTGTTTTGTTACAGTAACGAGGAATGAAATAGAGAGTTAAATTTTTAAATTCTTAGTTTTTTTTTTTTTTAATGAAAAATTTATCAAAATACATTTAAATATTTAATAATTTGCTCGTTTTCAACCATTCCTACTCATGGTCATGCATATTTCAATGGGGATTTCGAAATTAAAACGAGAGATATCGTAAAATATTAAATAATTAATATCTTATGTGTACTTTGATAAATTTCCCTTTTTTTAGTCTTGTTAAACAATAAAGCTCTTATAATTCTTAGATCATGTCTCTAATCATGGTCTCTATTAGTCCAACCAATTCTTAAATTTTCTCAAGGGACCTAGAATCTTGTCTAATTTGTTTTATTTTTTTTTCAAACTGTTATATTAAATTTCCATTAATATTTTTTTAAAAGTATATATTTATTTAAAATATTTAAAATTCATTATGAATAGAAAATAATGGTGGCAATAGGTCAGGTTGCCCCGGGCCCTAGTTCCCATAGGGCAAGCCCAAGCCCAAGCCCAAGCCCAGGCCCAGGCCTAGTGCAAGCCCCATAAGAGTTGGACAAGGCCAAATAAAATCTCGAAAAAAAAAAAAAGAAAGGGGGCTGCTCAGCCCAGCTCTCGGGCAACATTTCGTAGCCTAAGGTTTTGGGGTCACGCTGACCGGGCCAGGCTAGGCCACCCGACCCATTGCTACCCCTAATATGAATGTTTTGGTAAGAATAGATAAAAGTTCGAATGACTTTATCAAGAGATAGTTGAAAACAAATGTAAACAAAACAAAATTTTATTACATAGGATGACGTAAGATGCCAAAATCATGTCATTTCTAAAACTCTGAAAAATGGTAAAGAAGAAATATTAATAGTAAATATTTCAAAAATCAAGCTACATGTTCTGCCATCTTAATATATAGATTTATATTTTTAAATTTAGCATTAGTTGCGTAGACTAAAGGCAAAATATCACTAAAGGACGCGGTTAGCATACGGCCAAGCCTGCACTTGTAGAAATGAGGGCTTGGCAATAAATATATTTTTAAAATATTATTTGATCTTAATTTTTAGAGAATATACCATTTTTAACATATATATTAAAAAAAAATTTGAATTGTTAGTTACAATTGTTTTTATATAGACTATTTATTTGCATTCATTTTTAAGATGGATGCTTTACAACTTTGGACAGCATATTGTACAAATGCAGTTCAACCGTCATGAAACAATTGTTCATCACTAAAAGAGCATTCCAACATAAAAAAATAAAAGACTATTATTATGATAGTCAAATCAATTTAGCATTATAGCGATCTCTTTTCAAGATTTCTCTCACCAAAGCAACTCCTTATAAAAGTTATTTACGAATAACCAAATTGTCAATATTCCAGATATAGAAACCTTAACAATGAAATGATTACAAGATTCTTTTCACTCATGGGCATTTCAATAATGTAGAGTCGCTTGAGTAGCTCAAGCCAAATAGTGCAAATATACGATTTTGTGATAGTTCACCGATTTTTGCTCGTAACCATAAACTATTTATTTGTGGAATAAGAAGGTTACAATCATTCTTAGTCGTTGGATTTGAAATCCGATGGGTTAAAGTGTATTACAATATTCGAGAGAATTTTTATTTTGGTCCTATTTAATCGGGTGAGTTGTTGGGAAAAACGTAATCGCATAATGCAAAATTAGATGTTCACAAAATCAGCCAAGTAGCTTCTACTAGGCCGAGTTACAGGGCTTGGGCCCTTTTGAGCCCACGTTGTCCCAAGTTGGTGTCCAACTCAGGGATACTAAAAAATTTTATTAAAAATACTAAAAAATAAGAAATTTATTTAGAATATGTTTTTTCTATGTTTCATTTTGGCAAAGATCGGAAAGAGTTTTGGTCATAAATAGTTATTTTTACATTTTTTTCTAACTTTTTTGGATTATTTCAAAAATACACCCAACACCAATTGCTTTTTTAAAGGAAAAAGTTTATATAGACCCAAGGTTCTAAACAATGAACTTAGAGCACACCTCAAAATTTTAATTAGAAGAGGTTGTTTTGATGCCCAAATATCTTCAAATTGATCATCTTGATATCAAGATGCATGGACATGAGAAAAAATTGGATTTCAAGTTTTGAAAATAGTACATCTTGTAATGCACTTTTGGACTGTCAATTTTCAAGATTTTCAAGTTTTTGCTCGATCTATACTATTTTTTAAGCTTTAAATTTTATAATTAAATATGAAAATATATTTTAAAGCTATCACAAAGATTTCCAGTATTGAAACCACATTTCTCGACACTATTTGAAGGGGCACTTTACTTTCAGCTCTATACAAACCGTACCGTTTTTAAAAATCTATCTTTTCACTACTTTTTTATTTTGAAGTGTTTCGCTTAATCTTACTTTAATTATAAATTTTCAAAAAAAAAAGGAATTTTTTACAATGTTTAACCTTCTTTTTTTTTTTAGCCGCTACAGTACTCAACACTAATCAGGCCGAGTTACTCTGATTCAGCCTGATTAATCGGCTCGGGACATGACTGATTATGCAGTCCGAGTTGCACTTTTTAACACTGAAAATAAAAGAGAAGAGGGCATATGCATGCATAAGAAGGAAAAGTAAGAACGATAAAAGATACAGTGCCTCATGGCCACTCACTCTCCCGCCCACACCACAGATTTGTACTGGCCCTCACCACCATAACTCAGAAAAAGACCAAAGCAGGAGCAGTGAACTCCAATATGGGAAAAGGAAAAGTAAGACCGGGACTGACCCGACACCCCAATGAATAATGAAAACAACCACCTTAACCACGAGCAACATTTGTAGAGATAGAGATAGTCGAGGAGATATAGACAGTTGAAGATAGTTTTTAACTTTAAGTTATCTTGTATTTGATGTAGATATCTCTCTTGATAAGACTAGATTAGTTCATTATAATTAATAACTGATTAGCACTCTTTTGATAAGACTAGATTAGTTCATTATTATCAATAACTGATTAGCCCTATATGTATAGGGGACTCTGTATATTCTTGATGATTAATCAATACACAATGATTTTCCTGGAGGATTCAGAAGTTTAACATGGTATCAGAGCCACACCGCAAGAAGAAAAAGCTTCAAACCTAAAATCAGCCACTATCCGGCACAAAGTTCCGGCCAAGTCGTCTGCAAGCCACCTCTACCTTCTCGGCGTCTGGGCATGAACCTGACGTCTATGCAAGAGCATAAACTCCGAGCATTGAAATTCATTGTCAAAATCCTCCACCACAAAGCGTGTGAGCATAAGGAAACCGCAGATCGAGATGCACATCACGCTGAAAATTATTGAGAGCAGTTTCATGGTCTTTTTGGTAAGCGGTAACAATTACCCATAGCACACCAAGCTTGAGCAGATAACCGATTAGTTGATATCCACTATTGGGCCAAAAAGCGTAGCCTCATCTCTTTATGTAGATGATAAAGAACAGTGGAGTAGATATCCATCCCCTCTAGAGTGTACGGTGAGACAAGGCAAGCCCAACTAAACGCACGATCAGCCTCCAAATAATCCACCTCTCAAGAATGCCTTTTCAACCTCATAAAGCACCCATCCCGTAGCATGCTGAGACTGGGAAAGATTGTCATAGGCTTCACAGTGCCCGAACAGTTCTACAGAGAAAAAAGGGATTTTATCCCAATAGTTGACTTCTTTGGTAAAGCATCACTCAGATTTGAATTGTTAACTAATTATTTACTAGATCCAAATTCTTGATCACATATGTGAGTTCTGATACAACTTACACATGCCTTCTGAAAAAGGAGATGTATTGGCTATAAAACTTGATGGGAAAAATTATCCCGATTGGCGGTTTCATTTTCAATTTTTTGTTGAAGGGAAAGGTTTGTGGAGGTATGTTGATGGCACTGAACCTGAACCGGCAACACCCAATACTAAAGATACCCAATAATGGAAGATCAACAATGTAAAAATTATTTCATGGATCCTCGGCTCTATAGATTTGGATATTGGCAGGCCAATGAGAGGCTTCAATACTGCGAAAGAGATGTGGGAATATTTGGAAAAAGTTTATCAGCAATCAAATCTTCCAATACCCTTCCAAATCGAGTATGATATGTTTTCATATAGTCAACGGGAGAAAACCATTCAGGAATATTATGATGGTTTCATGAACTTGTGAACAGAATATGAATATGTAAACTTGAAGGCTATCACTAGTGCTTGTTGCATTCAGAGCTTAATGGAGATAAATGGTGACATGAAGGTGATGCAGTTTTTGATGAAGTTGCGCTCAGATTGAGATTGTTCGAGCCAATATTTTGAATCATGAAAAAATAGCAAATATGGATGCTATTCTCAATGAATTACTTCGTGAGGAAACAAGAATCACGACCCAAGTCACTATTGAGGGAAAGAAGGATATAGAGTCTGTATTTGTAGCTCAACGGGCTAAAGGAACACTATCACAAAAGGATCCAAATTTGCTGCAATGTTATGAGTGTAAATAATATGGTCATACAGCATCCCAGTGTAAGAAGAAAAAAATTTGTAAAAAAAAAAATTTGTACTTATTGTAAACGACTTGGGCATATTATCACATAATGTCGAAATCTTTCTCGACGAGGCAACCGGGGATTCGATACACGAAGACCTTTGTACAAGGCATACCAAGCTGTTAATGATGCTTCCAAGGGACTAAAAGTAGAGACCCCTCCATCTAGCACTATTCATGACCCAAATATGACAATGTCTCAGACATCAGATGATATTTGACAGTTGGTAAAAAACTTTGTATCTACGGTTCTCTTTTGCTTTCTCCGCTATGGGCTTGTCTGGTATGAACTCTCATCTATCGCCTAATGTAAATCCCCTTTGGTTTATTGACTCGAGTGCCTCTACTCATATGACTGGAGTGTACATAAGTCCAGCATCTACTAAACCATACCAAGGTAATTGTCAGATTCTCACCATTAATGGGGAGAACTGAATATTATTGGTACTGATAATCTTTCACTTTTTATCTCTCGTGGTACACCTTTTCATTTACGCAATGTCCTCGTCATTCCTAAATTAACTACTAATCTAATATTTGTAAGCCAACTAGTTGATGATGGTTACAATGTTCAATTTTTTCGTGATGGTTGTCTAATACAGGACCAACGCACTTGGAGAATGATAGGGAAGGAGCGTAGAATTAGTCGTTTATTTGCCTTGGATTTTGAGAAAGCAAACCATGATACTTCTTTCTTTTCTCCATTGAATTCTGATTTTTCTGTTTCCAATAAACAATGGCATATGTGGCATCGGAGACTTGGTCATCCGAATGCAAATAAATTAGATATTTTGTTTCGTTCTGGTTAATTGCCATATAAAGCACTTGAATTGAATCCTATCAATAAAACTTGTATCAATTGTTCTTTGAATAAAAGCACCAGTTTGCCTCTTCTGACTCGAATAAATGAAACAACTGCACATTTCCATCTCATTCATAGTAATGTATGGGGTCATACTCCAACTTTATCCAGAATGGGATATAAGTATTTTGTTTTGTTCATTGATGATTGTACACATTATACCTGGATATACTTTATGCGTCATAAATCAGAAGTGTTCTCCTATTTTAAAACGTTTTTATCCATGATTCCAACTCAGTTTAATACTAAAATAAAAATCTTACGGTCACACTCCAGGGGGGAATATTTATCAAATGATTTTCAAGACTTTTTGAAAACACAGGGTATTCAATTATAGAAAACTTGTCCATATACTCCACAACAGAATGACATAGCTGAAAGAAAAAACCGTCATATCTTAGAAGTTGTGAGGACCCTTATACATGACTCTCGTATTCCTCATAGTTTTTGGGTTGAAGCTGCATCAACAGCTGTTTATCTCATAAATTGCCTCTCATCCTTGGTTTTTCATAAACAATCTCTATATTATTCATTATTTCATGTTCATCCTGATTATTCTCTCTTACATGTTTTGGGTGTGTATGTTTCGTTCATCTTCCTCCGCATGAACGAATAAAATTTTCGATTCAAGCAGTCACTTGTGTTTTTGTGGGTTATTGTCCCGACCAAAAGGGGTTTTTATGTTATGATTCAACAGCTCGTCGTATACGTATTTCTCGCAATGTTGTTGTTTTGGAAAGCATCTTTTATTACTCTTTAATTGCAAAATCATCAGGGTTCGCTGCTCTTTTCTTTCAAGATTTCTCCGTTGATAAACGATCACATCTTTTAGTGCCTCAGCAGCAAGGCCAACAACACCAATCTACACACACTCCATCTCACCAACCAGAACAAGGTCAAAACTGCACCCTACCAGTAAGTGATTCTTTTCTTACTCCTATTGATAGCTCTACTCAGTTACGATGTTCTTCATGTGTACCTCATGCACCTGATCGATATGGCTTCTCCCTTGATGATTTGACTTTTCACTACAGCCTAGAGCTTTGTTTACTTCTCTTGATACGATTGAGGTTCTCTTTAAAGACCTAGATCTCTGTTTACTCTCTAGATCATTATTTTCCCTTTCAGATTCGGTAGATATTACTCCCTTCTACCAGCAAGCCTTGACTATGTCTTGTTGGAAAGAGGTAATTGATGTAGAAATCAGTGCCCTGTTGAAAAACGATATTTGGGATCTTATTCCATGTCCTCCTCACACATCTATTATTGGCAGTAAATGGGTCTTTTCTGTGAAGCTTAAATCTAATGGAAGGATTGAGCGATATAAAGTATGATTAGTTGCTCAAGGTTACAAATAGACGTATGACATAGACTATGATGAAACGTTTTCTCCTGTTACTAAAATGACTACTGTACGAACGGTAATTGCCGTCTCCGCTATTCATCAGTGAACTATATCTCAAATGGATGTAAAAAATACATTTTTCCATGGACATTTGAAAGAGACAGTATATAAGCGACCTCCTCCTGGTTATTGCAATGATAAATATATGGTATGTCATTTGAAAAAGTCCTTGTATGGTTTAAAACAAGCTCCGAGAGCTTGATTTGAACGATTTCGACAGGTCGTTCTTCATGTTGGGTCGAAACAAAGTGCTCATAACTATTCGCTATTTACTCATCATTGTTCTTCAAGAATAACAATTTTTCTCCTATATGTTGATGATATTCGCATCACAAGAGACAACTTGGATAATATCAGACACTTGAAAGAGCTTCTCAATTAATCATTCAAAATGAAAGATTTGGGTCCGTTAATTTATTTTCTTGGGCTGGAGATTCATTATTCCCCTAATGAATACATAGTTAACCAGAAGAAGTACACCAAAGACTTAATCAAACTAGCCAACTTATCTGATGAGAAACGAGTGGATACACCAATGGAGGTGAATGTAAAATATAGAAAGGATGATAGCGACAAACTTCTGGATCCTACTCTTTATAGACAACTGGTTAGAAGTTTACTTTATCTCGCTATGGCTTGTCTAGATATTTCTCATGCAATTTAGGTCTTTTTTTATCCTCGTCGTATCCACCTCTCTTTTGTCCATTATATTATTTGTTATCTATAAGGTACATATCATAGAGGTCTATTGTTCTTTTCTAACTCTTTTCTCCAATTACGAGCCTATGCTGATGTAGATTGGGCAGGATGCCTTGATTCTCTCATCTCATGAAAATGTAAGAAACAACAAACTGTGTCTAAATCTTCTGTAAAAGCCGAATACCGAGCAATGTCCTTAGCTTGTAGTGAAATTACTTGGTTGAGAGGCCTTTTACAGAACCTTAATATTCTTTATCGAACTCCTACACCATTGTATGTTGATAATATGAGCGTCACATGTATTGTGTCAAATCCAGTGTTTCATGACTGCACAAAGCATATAGAAGTTGATTGTCATTTCATTCATGACAAATTTCTTGCTGGAGAAGTTACACTCCCAAATATTACCTCCCAACAACAACTTGCAGATATCTTTACCAAGGCAATGATTTGTGCTCGTCATGACTATCTCGTTGACAAACTGATGATATTCACCTAACCTCAGTTTGAGGGGAGTGTAGAGATAGAGATAGTCGAGGAGATATAGATAGTTGATGATAGTTTTTAATTTTAAGTTATCTTGTATTTGATGTAGATATCTCTCTTGATAAGACTAGATTAATTCATTATTATCAATAACTAATTAGCACTCTCTTAATATGACTAGATTAGTTCATTATTATCAATAATTGATTAGCCCTATATATGTAGGGGACTCTATATATTCTTGATGATTAATCAATACACAATGATTTTCCTGGAGGATTCAGAAGTTTAACAACATGAAACAAGAGAAAATGGTTGAGACAAGAAGGTGGCTGACGGCCGACCAGCCACCTCAACAAGATAAAAAGCTAAAGCCCAAAAATGAGGAGATTTCTGCATTTCTTTTGGCCACCTCACTTCCCGACCCTCTTTCTCTTGTAAACCCCTTTCTCTCTCCACATCTAATTAAATCTCTTTACCCTCTATTTCATGTCCCTATCTCTTTCAAGGAAAAAGTTTATATAAGGATGCTACCTTATAATGTAGAAATCCGGATGCCTCTCAAAACTCTATCGAAAAAGGTAGTTTTAACGTTGAAAAACCCTTTTATTGATCATCTCGACATAAAAATGTATGACTATGAAAAATAAAAAGATTTTAAATCTAAAAAATCGTGCATTTTATAACACATTATCTACACCGTCCATTTTCAAGATTTTCATATGTTTATAAATCTACTTGATTTTAACCATTTTTTAAATTTAAAACTTTATAATTAAATATAAAAATAGATTTTGAGATAATCCTAAGAACATTTTAAATCAAAATTATATACCATGATAAAATTTGAAGGTGCACCTTACCTCTACACCTACGGATGCATCCGTATGCCAACTGCACCCCTCTTTGAACGTATCTCTATATCTCCCAGCACCTTCTCTCTATTAACTCCCTTTTTTTTAATATTTTGCATATGTGCATTCAAGAGAGGAATGGACGTCTAAAATTCAGTGTCAAAATGTTCTGTAGAAAGAAATTTAAAATAAAGCAGTGTAGAGGCATGCCATTGTGATGAAGTCCATCTCAACCGTTCATTCAGGTCGGAAGGCTGGATAAGGGGAATCATACAATTTATATACAGTAGAAGAAATATAGAAACCATATATATATATATATATATATATATATATATATATATATATATATATATATATATATATATATATATATATATATATATATATATATATATATATATATAGAAAGGATGTTGTGCACCCGTGTACATACTGCTACAATAAACGCCCATGGTCCAAATTGAATCTGGGTCTATCTAACGATCACAGATGTCTGATACTGTTTGAATTTTAATTTTTTTTTTCTATAACTCAAAATCACTTGAAATATTAAGCATGTGTTCTTCAAAAATAGGCGAATCAATGGAAAATATTAAAAAAAAAATTACATGAAATAAATTAACCAAAATACCCCCAAAAAGTTTCAGGGGTATTTTGGTCAATTATTTTCGTGAATTATTTTTTTATATTTTTATTAGGTGCGTCTTGATGAGAAGAACACATAGTTAAAATTTCAAGTGATTTAGATTTTTAGAAAAAAAAACTAAAATTCAAATACTATTAGACATCCGTGAGAGTCAAATCAGCCACATAATGCCCCAGATTCAATATGCATTTGCGTATGAGCGTGGGCCTATAGCGGTGACTCCTATATATATATATATATATATATATATATATATATATATATATATATATATATATATATATATATATATAATCATAAAATTAATATATGGATTAAAAACATCATTTATTATTTTCTGAAATTCATAAGGGGCATGCTTTAGTTCAAAAGGTATGACATTCCATTCGTATTGTCCAAAAGGGACATTAAAAGCTGTTGTATATCTATCATTTTCATTTATTTGTATCTGCCAGTATCGTGATTTTAAATCAACTTTGAAAAGATACAATCATTCAATAATCTATCAAGTAGATCTTTTTTATTTGATATTGGATAGCGAATCAACTTTAATACTTTATTTAGAGGTTTATAATTGATTACTAATCATGGGACTCCTCTTTCTTTTTCTATATTCTTTTCTACATAAAATGTTGCACAGCTCCAAGAAGACAAACTTTCTCGGATTAATTTCTTTTTGAGGAGTTCATCTATTTCTTTTTTACATATTTCTAATAATCTTGAATTCATTTGTATTGGCCTTGCTTTTGTAGGTATTTTATTTTCTATAAATCCTTCTTCATATGGAAGGGTTATTATATGTTTCCTTCTATTCCAAAAAGCATTAGGTAATTCGTTGCACACTTCTTGTTCTATTTGTTTCTTAATTTGGTCAATTTTCTCTTCTATTTTTGGAAGTGCCAAGTTATCTTCTATAGTTTTATATTTTATTTCTGCTTTTAATTGGCATAGAAATTGTTGTTTATTTTCAATAGATTGTTTAACATTATGAATTTCTTTAAGTTTTGGCTTTTCTATAAAATTAAATTTGACTTGATGGCCATTGATTTCAGTTTCTATTCCTGTATGATCTGTTTTTAAGGGATACAATAAATTTAAAAATGGAGTGCCTAATATTACAGCCTAACTTAACCTTTTACCATAATAAAAGGTGTTTGGAAACAATCACCATTATTACAAACAGCTGCATTAGACAATTTATAATTTATTATAAGTTTACTACCGTCTGTAGTATTTAGAATTTGGGTGGTCTTATCAAAGTATTTTGTAGGTATTAAGCCTTCATTGATACAATTTAAATCAGCTCCAGAGTCTATTAATGCTAAAGATTGAAAATTATATTCCTCTTTTACTACTATTCGAATTAAGGTATACCATTTTTTATTTATTACTTTATCAATAATATTTAAATGGTCTTCTTGTATTTCAGACTTTATTTTAGAGGATTCAAGTTTTTCTCTTAATAAAATATCTTGGTTAGAATTTATTAAATCATTAAATTCTATTTCTTCATTTGATTCAGTTTCAGAAAAATTTGTTGCCATTTCTAATATACGAATTCTATTTTTTAATTGTTGAATTTCAATCTTTACTTCATTTAGTTCATGTTTCAATTCAGCTATAGTAGGTTCTTTTTGTATTGCTTCCCTTTTATTTATTCTTTTAAGTATTTCAAAAAGATTATATTCATCTTGAGGTTTTATTAATTGTGGGGTTTTATTTTTGTTTTTAGCAATTTGCACATATTGGGTAATAGCTTCTCTTTTTTCATTAGGATCTATAATTCTATCTATTAGATCTAAAATTAAATTTTCTTCTTTAGTGAGCACATTACAGAAACATTTTTGTATTTCATCAACTGAATCTTTTTCTAAATCGGAACTACTCCATATTAAGTTTTCATCTTCAATTCTTCCTACTAATGAGTCATAATCAGTGTTCAAGGATTCACTATCTGATTCATCTTCTATTTGGATAATATTGTAGAGTTGGGTTTTCATTTCTTTATCAAGTGTGAGAGCATTAATTTTCTTTTTTACTCTGCAATTATTTTTATAATAACCTATTTTGCCACACTTTTAACAGACTAGCAATTTCCGTTTTCTTGATTTAAATTTGGCTTTTGGCACAAATTTCTTTGTAAACTTTTCTCTTTGTTTTTCTCTTTTTATTATCTTAGTTTTCTTATATGTATGTTTTCTCTTGAATTCTTTACTAGAAGAGGGGTTTATATTATATCCAAATTGCTCACATAAATCACCTAATTCTTTCTTTCCTGTCATTCTCTATTTGTCCAATTGTTTTCAAAGCTTTAAGTCTGTACATAATGCTAGCCCTTCTGCACAGATTTCGACAGAAAGTTCACCTAAAGTATATTGAGAGTATAGAATGATGCCATTATTTTTATTTTTTAGTCTATTTTTAACCTTTTCAGCAAAAAGGTAAGGCCGGCCTACAATAAATTTTTTCTTCTAATGGTCTGCACTACTGTCTTCTCTTAATAAAAGTCTTGAGAAGAAGACATCTTTATACCATTATCATGAGAAAGAGTGGGGCATCTTAGATTTGAGAGTAGATCTTCAGATCTAGCTTCTAATAGGGATGTATTCCCCACAAAATGAAAGGTTATAGTATATATTAATGTATTGACAACATCACTTTCGCTATGAGGCACATCTTGGTTATGTTCATTTTTTAATACCCATTTGCGAGTAGTATGAAGAATTTGGTTTTTGATGGTTTCATTCATATGAAAATCCCACCATCCTCGCAACCAACCTATGAAGCCACAGATGATGGCTTTGGCAACATCTTGGTCATGACTTCCTGACACTTTGCATGTTATGGCATACATAGTCATATGTTTCATTGTATCTAATATTTGATTATCTGACATTCCATCTATATTCCAATTGACAATGATTCTTCCAGAAGGATATTGTATGGGATATTAGATCTTCTTCGAATTGGATGTCTACATGAGTAGGCCTAGTGTGGTACATTCTTGTTTGAGCCGTAGGTCTCCATTTAGACCCATAAGCTATTTTATATATATATGTGTGTGTGTGTGTGTGTGTGTGTGTGGAAAAAGTTTATATAAGGTTGCAACGTTAAAATGTAGAAATAAATATGCACCTCAAAAACCCATCCAAAAAACCATGTTTTACACCAAAAATTACATGATAAAATTTGGAGATGCGCCTTAATTGGAGTGTTTAAGATTGCAACCTTATAGACACACACACACACACACACACACACACACACACACACACACACACACATATATATATATATATATATATATATATATATATATATATATATATATATATATATATATATATATATATATATATATATATATATAATGAAGTTTTTATAAGGCCTAGGCTTTATGAAAACAAAATAAAGCCTTACCTCAAATCCTTTCCTAAAAAGTACTTTCAGCAAAAAAAATCTCCATGATGAATCCATATCAATTTCCAATACCGAAAATAAAAGTTCAACTCAAAACACGATACAGATGTTGCAGATCTATGAACACTTATTTTCAACTGAAATGGACTGTCAAGATAACGTGTTACAATATACACAATTATTAGAGCTTAAAATCCTAATTTTATTTGTTTTTACGAATCTAAATAATTTGAAATTTTAGGCGTCCATTCTTCTCATCAAGGCGCACCTAATAAAAATATTTAAAAAATAATTCTTAAAAAATAAATTGATCAAAATAGCCCCAAAACTTTTCAGGGTTTTTTGATCAATTTATTTGTTACAATTTATTTTTTTTTATTTTTATTAGATTCTCCTATTTTTGAATAACACGCGCCTAAAATTTCAAGTTATTTAGATCCGTAAAAAAAAAAAATTCAAATTCAAATACAAAATGAGATCGTGACCATCAGATTTTCCCAGATTCAAATTGGGCCGTTGGGCTCATATGTTCATATGCGCTAGCGGGCTAATCCCAGCTTTTTCCATATATATATATATATATATATATATATATATATATATATATATATATATGAGCTATTTTTGATGAACACATGCCTAAAAGTTGACGATCCGAATATCACAGATGTCCGATAATGTTTGAATTTTATTTTTTTCTACAAATCCAAAACACTTAAAATTTTAAGCATGTGTTCATCAAAAATAGGTGAATCTTTGAAAAATATCAAAAAAATATTTTACATGAAATAAATCGACCAAAATACCCCCGAAAAGTTTTGGGGGGTATTTTATTCATTTTTTTTTATAAATATTTTTTAAAAAATTTTTATTAGGTGTGTCTTGATGAGAAGAACACACACCTAAAATTTCAAGTGATTTGGATTTGTCGAAAAAAAACAAAAAAAATTTTAAGCACTACCGAACATCTATGATCGTCAAATCAACCCAGATTCAATTTGGATCGTTGGGCTCATTTTTTAATATGAGCTAGTAGGCTAATCCCAGCTTTTTCCTATATATATATATATATAGCTCATTCGTTAATCTAAGCTAGGAGGCTAATCTCAGCTTTTTTCCTATATGTATATATATATATATATATATATATATATATATATATATATATATATATATATATATATATATATATATATATATATATATATATATATATATATATAGGAAAAAGCTAACAAACGGCTATAGGTGAAGTTCTACAGTACTTCACGTACAGTTTTATCACTATCCAAAGTTCATCACGCGGTCGTAGATGTCTTATAGTATTTGAATTTTAATACTTTTTACAAATCATAATGATCTAAAATTTTGTAGGTGTGTACAACTTAATGAGACGCACCTAAATAAAATATAAAACAAATAATTTGGATGATAAAAATGACCTAAAATACCCTTATGAAGTTTCAGAGGTAATTTTGTCATTATATTTTATGACTATTATTTTTTAAATATTTTATTTTTGTACGACTTGATCATATGCACACACACCCAAAAGTTTCGATAAAACATATTTATAAAATAATTATTAAAATTCAAATAGTACCAAACAACAGTGACCATGTGATGAACTTTTTATGGTAATGAAGTATAGGTAAAATACTATAGAATTTCTTCTATAGACGTTTTGTAGTTTATATATATATATATATATATATATATATATATATATATATATATATATATATATATATATATGGGATATTCTAAACTTCACAACCCTTCAAATTACAAAGATTCAAGATAGAGAGAGTTGTGAAAGGTAGGTGGATTTAGTAATTTTGTAATCTATTTTTAAAAAAAAATTACTTTTGTGAGGCAATTTTGTAAATATTATTACAAGACAAAAAATACTTTTGTCATCTTTATAAGGGGTAAAATTGAAATTTTAACTAAAAGACAGAAACCATTTACAAATAAAATTTCAAGACACAAACGTCCAAACTGCGATTGTATTTTTTTAAAAATTTCAAATTTACCATTATTTAATGGTAAAGTTACCTATTTAAATAATTTTAAAAAAAACAATATAATTGTTTTGATAAATATACCCATCACAACACCTTCTAACTTTTGTATTTTGAGAAGTCGTTAACTCTAAACAAACCTTATATATATATATATATATATATATATATATATATATATATATATATATATATATATATATATATATATATATATATATATATATATATATATGGAAAAGGATGACATTAACCCACTAGCTCATATGAACATATGAACCCAATGACCTAGATTGAATCTGAACCGATCTGACGATCACGGATGTCCAATAGTATTTGAATTTTATTTTACTTTTCTACATATCCAAATAACTTGAAATTTTAAATGAGTGTTTTTCTCATCAAGATGCATTTAATAAAAATATAAAAAAAATTTATTAGCAAAAAATAAAATGACCAAAATACCCCCAAAATTTTTTTAGATATTCTAATCTATTTATTTCATATAAAATATTTTTTTTGATATTTTTCAAAAATTCACCTACTTTTTATAAACACACGTTTAAAATTTTATGTGATTTGGATTCATAAAAAAAAACTACAATTTAAACACTACCGACCATCCGTGATCATCAGATCGACCTAAAATCAATCTGAGACATTGAGATTACATGTTTATATGAGCTAGTGGGCTAATCCCATCTTTTCCTGAACATCCGTGATCGTCAAATCGACCCAAAATCAATTTGATACGTTGGGCTCATATATTTATATGAGTTAGTGGGCTAATCTCATCTTTTTCCACATATATATATATATATATATATATATATATATATATATATATATATATATATATATATATAAGAACATGCAAAGAAGCAAACCCCAAAAAAATGATGCAATTTATCTTATGTAGATAAATAAAGAAACGTTCATTTTTATGACCTCCAACTCCAATTGAAAGCTACACCCCCTCATCCATCCAAAGTTCCAAACTGACTCCCAGTGAAGTCCAAAATTCAACTCATTTACAAAATTTCTACAAGACCCAATCCGACAGCAAGATGAAGGGCCAATAGGAGAAAAAGGAAAAGAAGCTCTGTTTCTAATTCTCTTCCTATCTTTGCTTTTGGAATCTCTTCGCAAGGAAAGGGCTCATTCCAACAAACCCTCGTTACCTGAGGATTCATCGTTTCTATAATTATATCCAACTTCAGCCATTTTATTTTGAAAGGATGCCCATTGAAAAAGACCAGCTCTGCTGACAAAAAAACCAAACCCCTCACTTCTCTTTCAACCATGAGGATTTCTACAAACCTCAAATCCTCTCTCTCTCTCTCTCTCTCTCTCTCTCTCTCTCTCTCTCTCTCTCAAAACTATCTCTAACTCGCCACTAGCATCCCATCCATCACCACATCAAGCGCCCCAGAGACCCCTCATCGTCACTACTAAATGACTCCAACAATTGGCTCTCTTCATCATCATCATCGTCAGTTCCGATATCCAATATCCCTCCCCCAATGCCATCCTCGTCAAAATCCCCATCATCCCCTTCACTAAATAAATCCCCCTCCTCAAGCTCTTCATCATCATCATCCCCATCATCATCATCATCATCACCACCAAGCCCCCCAGGTCCTACCAATGCGTCATCATCAGCCCCATCATCATCCTCATCCTCGTCCTCATCCTCATCATCATCATCATCAGACTCAGCCCCATCATCAGGGTCAGAGTCATCATCTGTAGGTCGCCTCCTACCGACTTCGTAGATTCGAGCTGATGCATACATCTCTTCATGGTCATCCATGGCCACCACACCAACAAATGAGTCAGTCGGCTCAGTTGCAAAGTCCAAAACACAACGATCAACAGGAACAGTGGCAATGTCCAAGTAGCTGACTGCGTCAATTGTGCGGAAGGCAGCAAAGAGGGGGTGTCTCACGCGTCGAGGTTGAGCTGCCGATGTTATGTCCTCAAGGTTCCTTCGAAGGATGGCATATATAATGTCCCCACCTGAGTTGAAGGTGATGATGGTTTGGTCTAATGAGGGCACGCTCCTTAGTAGCCGGAACTTCCTTAGGTCCCACACCTCCGAATTTATGATCACCTGGGTAGAAATAGATCATTAGTGTTCAAAAGTCAAATGGTTGCTTTTAACTGGATTTTCTTAAATGGGTGTATTGCAAATGGCTGATCACTTGGGAAGAGAGAGAAGCATTTAGTTCAATAATTTTAATGTTTGGGAAACTCAGTTTTCTCAATGAGCGTATTGCATGAGAAGCCTTCTCATATAAAAGAACCAAGACAAATTCACAGTGATCAACTTTAATTAAAGCTCAACTAAAATGGAGACAACCTTCCTTACAACTTAATGAAGGCTATTGACTTCCAAAGCAGTTGACGGATGGCAAAATCAGCCTTCTCATTGTTTGCATATGAGAAGGCTGCTCATACAATGCGCATTCCCCTTCTAAACACATATTTCAGTTTTTGCCATGGCCTTGTTTAAATGGAAACAAAGAACAGGGCCATTGCTTGTTTGGATGAACTTACAATTGTGGAGAGAGAGAGAGAGAGAGAGAGAGAGAGAGAGCCAAAACAACAAACAGATCAGGACCCCATTGTGAGTTCCCACTCTCTCTTCGTCACTGTCCACCAGGCTGACCCCAAATGGACTGTGTTTTTCCACATATCACAGAACCTAGTTCACTTTACCTTTGACAGCGACCAAAAACAAAAAAAACAAAAACCAAACAAAAAAAAAGAGGAAAAGATGTAACAGCTGTCCATACCTCATTCCCAGCTGGATGAAAACCACCGCCCCCGTAGTCTGAAAACTGGTCAAACCGATGAACTGGCCCAGAAGTGCGACGATCCCACAAGATCCCATTCCAAAGCAACATTGTATCTGAAGGGTTAAAATGCACAATTGACTGTACATGCCCCCGAACTGGAGGCGAGACTGAAGTATCTGTGAGCTTCTGCTCAAGATTAAAAGTTTGCACATCATACAACAGAACCTCCCTCCGAGCTGACTCTGCCGACACCGCACCAAACACGGTACCTCCATGGCTGAACCTCGCAGCTTTACACCCCTCGAATGAGCTCAAAGGTCCACTTGATAAGGCTGATGAGTCCCAAAGCCTCACATCACTTGTGCCCGATGATAGGATAAGCTGCATTTTTGGGTCATCGGCTCGAGGGGTTGACTGGACAAGGGTCACAAGCGACTGGTGGCCATGGTGGCTCTCAAGCAAATTGCCACTATTCGAGTCAAAGACCTTGAGCTCACCAGTGTGGCACCCAGTCGCAACCCTCGATGCATTTCCTAGGAATGTGATGCACGTTAGGAGCACAGATTCATCTCGGCAGGTACGCCAAGGGCGGAAGCGGCTGAAGATGTAATGGCGGTCGCGACGATGGCCATGCATCCCACCATAGTGGGTCCTGAACTCACGGGTGCCCAAGCGAGCAGCTAGGTTCACTGGTGCATCAAGGCTTTTACTGGATTCAGGGCAAACATGGGGATGAAGCAAAGATATTGGGGGTAAAGTGGTAATTGGAGCAGGGCATTGTCGGTGCTGGTGCTTTAGGTACTGTACCACCAGTGAGTCAAGGGTTGCTCGCTCTGTGTTTGGTGGTTGAGGCTCAGCAAAGAGGCCGGGAGTGCTATCTTCTGAATTATCTAAAAACATTGAGTTGGGTGTTGAGGAACTCCAATAGAAATTTTTATGAGTAGAGCTTGGAGTGACTGGAAAGGTCGAGGCATCTGAAATTTGACCCACTTTACGAGAGTTAAGATTAGGCGTAGGGACAACAGGAGATTGAGCTGAAGAATCCGTCAAGGCGAAACGCTTCGCTGGTGATGAGGAAGCACTCTCCCTATCTGTTAGCTTTCGCTTCATGGGTAACAAAATGGGTGTCTTTAAGTTTTCTATTATGGGAGTCCTTGAGTTTTCTAGTGGAGCTGATAGAACTTCAGGTGTCCTAGAAGATAGAGAGAGATTCTTTGAATTTGAAGCTCTGGAAACAGACTTTGATCCAGGTGTTTGTTGAGATGCTGTCTGAGTTTTTGCTTGACAGCTGAAGATGGGTGAGAAAGAGACTGATTTCTTCTTTGAACCACTTGCTGACATGTCGACCTTTGGGCCAGAATCTTCAATTCGAAGCATTGGCTTTGGTGCTCCTGAGAGAAACCCACCAGAGACATGTCCTGATGGCCATTGGAACTGCACAGCTAAGTTCTCTTGGACAGCTGTTTGATGCAGGACTGGCGTTGGTACAGAGAGATATGGTAATGGTGTCAACTGTGCCTCCTTCAATAATGCAGCAGCAGTAGCATTCAGGCCAGATGCCTGGAGGTGTTCATGTATGAGGAGTAACAGCTCCCTGGGAAAAGGCACAGAAGCCCCATATGAATGCATTGGAGGGAATGAGTGAAAGGTTCTGCAGAACCTCTTACATGAAAGGGAAAATATCAAGAAAGAACTCGAAAATCATCAAGAAAGTACTTGTTTAACAACAAAAAAATAAAAAATAATCAATAAAATTCTTGAACTCGATAAAGTTTTGAAAATATGACTATCTTAACCGAGTCATATTACCATCATTTTTTAAACTCCTAATTGGAGTCCAATAGTCATTTCAAAAACTGACAGGCCCAAGCCCTGTTTGGAGTTTTCAGTTTCTGGACCACCTCCAAGAACCATGCAGGTATTCCAACGTACAGTCCTAATATTTACCCTAGATCTAAACTGAGATGGCACATAGCAACACCACCTAAGAAACTATCATGACCATGAATGAACGAAAAAAAAAGCCAAAAGACAGAGCATGAACCAAAAACCATTACCTGGAATGATAAGTAATAGGCGTAGCTGCAGCTATGGCTGCTCTCTCAATGCGCTTCAGAGTAGGGGCAGCAGCATCAGTGGCTGCTATTGTACTTGCACGACCAGAATTTGTCACAATCTACAAGATTAATCCATAGTTGAATATGCATTGTGGGGTTTCGAGTTTTCAATCTCTCTATAACTTATAAAAGAATTGGTTTAAAAGTTAAAAACATTTTGATATTCATGGAAGTCACAAACTAACTGGTCATAACCAAGAGAGAATATGAATGACCAAAATCTCACATAGAAATAAGAAAACAAGTAATAGAAGTGGCTTCATAAAAACTACTTACTGCAATGAGTTCCATGGCCACTTGGCTAAGTTCCACTTGCCACCTTCCATGCTCCATTCCAGGTGCCTGGCTGCCTGAATCTCGAATAAGTTCAGAAAGCAATTTCCCAACCTAAGTGTTTTCATATGAAGTGTTGAAATCAGAATTCATGTAAACGAAAAAAGAAAGCTCATAATAAGAGCATAACTCTTGAAGAAATCACTTTCACATACCTAGAAATTTAAGAACAAAAACATTTAGCATTGCTTCGTAAGCATGCATACAATTCTTCAAGGAAAATGTTGTTGATCACTAATTAACTTTAATGAACATGATGATACGATTCAAGTGCCCGAAATATGGATCTAAAAAAGGAATAAAAAATAATAGGCAGCATTAAGCAGCTATAGAGCCAGAACATGTAAAATTTTAATATTGAACTATATATTAGCGGCAGAAACAGCTCAAATAGGACTAAGCAGAAACCTCACAAGATCGTACCCTTAAACTCAACACAGACTGCATAATCTGCCAAAAAGTTCTTATGTGCATCCTCTAACACCTACAAGTGCATCATGGGGGACAAAAATTAGGCAGCATCCTCATTGTCTCCATTAACCAAAACTATCTCACTTTTACAATATATGTTGATTGCATCATTGGAGACCTTAGGTGCCATCTCCACCAGGGCCCCAAACCAGAATTGGAATCTTTGTTGTTGAACTTTCATTCCTCGCCTAAGAGGGAGGTGATTAATAAGATAAAGACCCATCCCAACAAAATGGTGAGCAGATTAGGAAATTTACCGCTTCTAAATACACCTAAAACTTGACCATCTGTCAAGTCAGGATAGACTAAATAATCCCAGAAAAGTCATGAGGATATCAGGAAATTAACTTACATTAATAAATAAATAAAAAGAAATAATAATAATTCTAGGAACCGGAATCTTTACCGCTTCTATATACATCTAAAACTTGACCATCCGTCAAGTCAGGATAGACTAAATAATCCCAGCAAAGTCATGAGGATATCAGGGCATTAACATACATTAATAAATAAATAAAAAGAAAAAATTAATTCTACGAACCGGAATCTTCTCCACTTTACTTATTTTTATTTGTAACGGGTCATGAATTTTTTTCTTATGCTCACCACCCATTAGAAAGAAAAACAAATAAACAAAATCATGTGCTTAGCCATTAAAAAACAAGAACATGTAAGTTTGTATACCGCTAAGGGAGAAGAATAAATGACAACAAATTGGCTTTCTCAAGTATGCCATAGCTTATTATTTGTTATGCTGCAAAAATAAGAAATCCAATAAGGAAATTCCTGAAGCATTTCACTTTTATACATGCACTCAACTATAATATTCCTCAAACCATATCCCAAGCTTCACAACAGAGTATTATTTTCTTTTACAGTTAAACCAAGAAAGCAACAAACATAGGCATAAAGCAACAAATTACCCCATACAAAAGATTAACATTTTCAACAGCAACTCCAAACAAAGAACACCTTTCATATACAAAAAATTGTTTAAGCGTCAAGCTCCATTATGATCTTTCATATAAAATCTCCCATTCCTCAAGTGCTATTAACAAGAAAAAAAGCATTGCACAAGCTACTATTATATCTCATCAGTTGATAAACAAGAACCCAAATACCTGTAGCTTTGTCAATATGTGTGCAATTACATCATCTCTGGCTAAACCAAGCAGAACTCGACATGCGAGAGCACGAATGCAGTCGAGAGAGGCTGGAGGAAGGACTACTCTTGGATGGAGGAGATGCAAAAGCACCTTTATTCCATTGTTTGCTCGAACAGCCTCCCTCGCTTGTCGATATCCTTGTTCCATAGTTGTAGCAAGGCCAGCACAACCATGTCCAGGTCCCAAAGATATCCTACGATCTCCAACCACTCCCGAAGCAACAGAAGGTCCACTAGATTGTGAACTGTTTCCAGTTGCTGGCCCCTGGGGAGCTGAGCCACCGGGCTCTGTAACAGCCTGTTCCCCATTCCGTTCATTCTGGGTGGGCAAAGATGCTTGAGCATTGGTCTGACTTTGGGTAAGTGAGAGGGGTTTATTACTCAGAGATGGAGGAGGGCAGACAAGATTGACCAAGATATTCAGAGCTGGTTGAATTACCTGTTTATGAAACAAGAATTCTCAAATATATGCTTCAAATTACACAAGATTATAAAGAAATATATAATCAGTTCGGAATTTTCAAAGTGAAGAGCGAAGACAACTTAATTTTTAAAACTATTTACCTCAGGATCAGCATAAGCAGCACCATTCGCCGAGTCCAAAATGACAGCCATACCCACACGTTCATTGCTCAAAGTAGCAGTCACAACAGCCTTACGACTGTTAGGGACCAGTGTAACTAATTGCAAAATGTCCAAGGCATACTGGGCCAAGTCATGCAGATAGCGATCAGCAGGTGGGGCCTGCACAAGTGACATAATTAGACATCAGTAAATGTGCACAAAAAAAAGTAAGGGCACAAGGATATGCAAAAAAGGCGGGCACAAGGATATGCAAAACAGAATCTCATACTTGGCATAACTCCAAAAGAATGGTATGCCCATTGAAATCTAGGAACTTTTGAACAACGGGCCAGCGTGCTCTTACAAAAGCTGGCCCAAGCTTTCGGTCCCGCTGTAGCTGTAAAAACACAGCATCCATAGCTTCATTGCTGATATCGAGGGGCTTGTAGACAGCCCTTGCACTTGGAATGTTCCTTCCCGCACTTCGGTTTTTGTTGGGACGAAGAGAATCTACAAGCAAAAGAAGATGGGCACGAAGATATTGACGCAATGCGACACATGTATGGTAAGCAATCTGCTTCTCCGCAGCTGTTAAAACCTCATTAGGACCTCTATCATTTCTAAGAGCTCCCAAATTAGATAGACCCAATGCTCCAGAATTACCACCAGATCGGACAGAGGCTACAGTTCTCAGAAGATTCAACATCTTTTGTAAACCATCTTGTGCATCAAAAGAATCAAGCACTGCTCTAAAGACGAAGGCAACACCAAAGAACAAGGCAGCATTTTTTCTAGCTTGATCTTGGGAGCATTCCATAAGTTGAAGTGCTAGCTCAACGACTTGATGGATGACATCTGGAGGAAGAGCACAGACACGTTCCATGATTGCCTAAAACAGAACACAAAATAAATCAAGTTTTTTCCTTTAGGAGGAAACAAGATTCGAAAAACATTTAGAAATAATTTATGTGGGCCTATATGACAGTCCCGCACCCTATAATGTCAAAATTACCCAATATGATAAAATCTGTGATTTTAAAATTTGCCCCCTATTTTTTGGCAAGCACCTGATGTATTGCTTTCCGATATTCCCAAAAACAGGCAATATAAAACCTGTTCTATTAGATTATTTTGAAAAATAAGAGGTGTGCCCTTATATCCTTTCTACACCCATTATTTCTTGAAAATACGAATTATTAATAATAGCACATGCATTATATCCATTAGAAATTCCATTATAACGGATATTTTCCAAATACCACCTGTTGTATCTTCGTTTTTTAAAAATCAATAATTCTTTTGGTCCCGATTTTGAAGCCTATACATCGACAGATACCATTACAAATCAGTGGTATAATAACCCAGACAATTGCTTATTGGTTTTTTCAACCATGGGTGTAAACAAATGACAAATGCAGAGGTAACAAAACCTGCCAAAAGAGGGAGGTACATTGATTCAAATACTCATTTTAGCATTTCATGCATTTACCTGGAGAGATCCAATGGCAAACAAGCATAAAGAAAGGCCGGTAAAAGTCTGAGGAATTCTTTGGACAGCTAAAAGCTTCTGCATACCACCACGATCCACAAACAACGACGCGAATTTGCGATGAGCCGCTAAAGCACAGATGAGTTTCAGCACTTCCGACAGCATGGCCAAGCTTTTCACAGACTGCTTGTCCTTAGAATGGTGATGTAACAATGCAAGGCAGACATCCACTCCCTTTTCATGCAAAACAGGACCCAAGACCTCAACATATTCTCCTAGCTTCTCAAGACATTGAATGCAGTATAGCTCCATTTTCTGAGCAAGAGATTCAGCATCAAGGATAACATAGCCTTCTAGTTCCTCCTCCTTTTCAGGTTCCTTGGTACTTGTTGATTCCCCAATAGCAGTCAGGCTTTCCCTGCATAGCTTGCATGATAAGCAGATATATACAGAGTACACATTGAAACGGCATAAAAGCCATGCTGTAAAGACCAGATCAGAAAGGCCACTCCAACCACTTTGTCCAGAAACTTGCCACAATCACTGTCTAGTCCAGGTCAAAGCCTTTAGGATTGATAATCTCGTGAAAATTGGTTCTGGATGGGTCAGACTTTTCTTTTTCAATTTTTTTAAAATTTTTTCAGATACTTGTCTGAGTCCAATCAGTTGGAACATTGATCAGACTGGTTTGGATAGGATTGGCTCATTAAACAGTTTAATAACCAATCTTTTCTTTAAAACAATGATGAAAGAACATCAGCTTTGTTACCTTGAAACCTCAGTTGCTTTAGCAGCATCTACAACAGTAGAAACAGCTGTCAATGCAGCTAAGAGAGCAGCTTCTTCATCACCCGTATTTTTCAATGCCTGCAGCAGTAAGAAAAAAAAACAAAAAGAAAAAGAGAGAGAGAAAGACCAAGTCAGATAGGTAATTGACCTAAGAAAGCAAAGTATTAAAGAACCCACAAAGAAATATTGGCATGGATATCTTACCTCCAAAGCAGTAGTCTTGACAAGCTCGGCAGCAGCTTCACCAGCTGCTTTGACTGCCTCGTGGGGTGCATTCGCCGCTCTGGCTTCATCTTCAGCAGCTCTAAATGCTTTCATTACCAGATCAGATATGTCTTTTGTACCAACCTTGAATTCTTTACAGGAATAATCATTCTCCTCTCTCTCTGTAACAGAAGCATCTGCATCAGTCTTGTTGAAATCCTTCTTAGTATCCATCATTCTTCTAGAATCTCCAGATTTCACTGGATTCCTCTCTTTAGTATTTCGCACCTGTCCTCCTAACCGTATCCCACTTCCTGGAGAGGTCAAAGGCTTTTCAGGACGCGAGGCTGCACGATTTCCCCTCCGTCTTGAAGTCTCATCCCTCACACTTTCTTCTAAAGTTTCATCTCTTGAGTCTTCAAAGAAATCCATCACACCAGCTTGTTTGGAACTGACACTTCTCTCACGATCCCTGCCAATATTCTGATCATCTGCTAACCCCTCATCAAGTGGTCTTGCAACATCCACACGAATAGCGTCAGATGCTAGCCGTGTTCTCCCTTTATTCTCTTCTCGCCCTCTTGAAAATGTAGAATTAGAAAATCGTTTACTCTCTGTTGGAAAACTAGAATCTTTCTGGCTTGTGTTTATTTCTCCCAGCACACGGGTGCGAAGAAACCTCATAAGTTTCCCTGATAAACCAGATGTTAACACGTCTTCCACCATTTGACCACCCCTATAAAAATCATCAGATAGGAAGTTACAAGTGATTAACTGAACTAGAATGAGATAGCATGAATATAAATTTAGAGGATGCACATACCCACTCAATGACACAGCCAGAAGTCCAGTCGCATAAGTCCTCAACATATGCATATCAACAGGGTTATTCCCGTCAGCTTCACCTTTGTCATCCATCACCCAACGTTTGACATTCTCAAGCACTGATTCGTCAAAAACATGGGGATACTACACATATCGAATATCCAAGGAAGGGAAGAAACACACAATGAAATAGATCCAATCAGTGTTTACTCGTAATACTGTTGATGAACTCATATGTACACACTACATTCATATGGAACATACCAAATTGATTGATTGTAGTGCTTACCATCCAGGTCGTAGAACAAGCAAGAAGCAACCGTGCAGCAGCACAACGAACACTTGTAGAATATCGGCTCTCAGTGAGGAATTTGAAAGAAACAAGCTCAAAGAATTCATCATTATCCTAAAAGAATGAGGAGCATTTCAAACAAAACACTTAGGAAATATAAACAGCGAAGCCCAAATATAATGCACTCAAAATCATATTGGCACCTTACAATCAAAATAGGAAATTTCAATCACAATAACACATATCCAATGCCATAGATCATGCCAAAGTGGTCAAATTGTGAATAGACTATTGCAAAATCAGTTACCCGAATTAAATTTCCCAGGCGTCCTATATTATGAGAGGCCCGACCATTGCTGAAGGAAGAACGACCTGACTCCTCAACATATCTGCGGTCAAAAAGAGGGAAAGTTAACTCGAGTTGATCATCACTATTCACTATAAATGTATTAAGAGGAAAGTACAAAATGTATTAGATGGCAACTAGAATGGACCTAGTCTATGCTCAAAAAGGCGTAGGCGCCTGCGTAGGTGTTTTGGGGGCCAGGCCTCCTAGGCGGCCGAGCGCCCGCAACTGGTGGACTATTAATTAACATGAAAGTTATATTATGATTATCATTTATTAATTAATATCCATAAGATTTGGTTTGGATATCAAATGTTCACAAAAGCCCAATTTCATCGTCCAAATGAGGAAAAAAGCAATAAATCACAAAAAAAAATCAATCTTTCAACTACAAACATGTAAATATATTGTAAAAGAAAAAAAAAAGGTAAAAGAACAAACAAATGATTCACAACATAATACGTTATAGCAAAATCAAATCAAAACCCTTATTCAAATATGATACTACTTTAAAAATATCAAAATCAAGTCGATGTCAATGTAATCTCGTCTATTGGGTTGCCAAAAATCCTCAAGATCGACTAGTAGAATCTCTAAAAACACCCACGAACTATTGCCTTTGTTTTAGGAAGAAATTGAAAAAATCGATAATTTATCGATCTTTCGATAAATCACAAAAGAGAGGGTTTTTGGGGAGTTTTCTCTCTCTAAAAAGTAAGGTTTTGGTTTTGGGGGTTAGAATATCCCCCAAAACCTGGAGGATGACAAATTTTGACCCCCGCCGAGTGAATCATATTCCATCTTGGTACATAAAAACAAACAAATAGCATAAACTGATTTGCATGGAAGCCAGCATGACCAGTACTAAAAGCTAGCAGTCATTCCATTCAAACCAATTTGCATTGCCAAGATAATCATCAACTGAAACATAATCATTTTTGTATCATTACAATGCAAACACAGAACTTAGAAGCGTTAAGGGGGCTTCAAAACCTGTATTAAATGGTTTTTCACGCCATCATGTACTCTAAGAATTTCCAAATCACAATAGGAAAACAAAATTTTGAACTCAATACATCTGAAATGGAGAACCCTTTTTTTGGGTTATCATTCAATACGTAATCTAAGGACCTCTTCATAGAATATGAGAGACACAGTTCCACCCTGCCCTCCACACGAGTCAATTTCTTACATGGTTGCCAAGAATTTGTGCAGGGTATCATACCACACCAGAGCTACTGGTATAGGCAATTTGAATCATAGTTTTCGAGATCAGACTGAATTGGTCAGATTGCCGACCGGTGCCTTGCCCAGTCTATTCCAACTAGGTTGGGTCGAAAAATCATCAAGACTGATGTTTGACCAATTTTGCCAATTGGACTAGCTAGTTTTAACTAGTTAGACCAGCTAAACGAGGTTGGGCCAATTCTTCTAATACATTTTATATTTTCAAACTATTATATCTAGTTCTCTTTCCTTGTTTCTAAATTCCGTTAGATTGGACCAAACCCCTCACCGGTGCAGTGGCCGGTTTGATCAAGTTAATAGATATGAATTACCAAGAAATCATATAGAAATATACTAATTGCTAAAAGTTACTCATGTATATGTATGTGTGTGTATAGATAGAGAGATATATCGAGAGAGAGATAGAGATTAGTAATTTAGTAAATGTTTATCATACATTTTTTATATTTTTAAGACTATCTAGCCACTAGATCAAAGGGAACACGTGTAAGGTGATGCCGAAAAACCTAAGGCTAACAAGCCATTGTTATTTGTTAATTACCTTGTTACCTAGTGCCCACCAAATCTCTCATATTCATGAAGGCTGTCATAGCCTCTCTCAATTGCTCATCATAATCCCTATTACCCATTTATCGCATGTACTATAAATAGAGACAGAACAAGAAAGCCTTTTTTCCCCTTTCCCTAATCTTTTACGTCCCTTCATGTGTATACATGTCAATACACTCTATCCTTATAGAAACAATACATATGTACTTTCCATGCATATAAATAAAGTACTAGACAGATAAAATAATTGCTATTATGCATAAAGGTCAGTGTAACATAGATATCATTGCTTGCTGGACATCATAAAGACCATGTTGTTTCAGCTCACATTTCATCCCAGGAATTCAAGATCTATAGATGATTCAAGTTTCTCCTCCTATGTACAACTAACTATTAAAAAAAGGGTGCGGTTTGTATAGAGCATAGGCTCTAAACAATCAAAATAGTGTCGAGAAATGCAATTTCAATACTGGAAATCTTTGTGATAGCCTTAACATATATTTTCATCTTTATTTATAAAGTTCAAAGCTTCAAAAATAGTGTTGATCGACAGATCTATGAAAACTTGAAAATTGACGGTCCAAAAATGAATTTCAAAATGCACTATTTCCAAAACTTGAAATCCATTTTTTTCTCATGTCCATGCATCTTGATGTCGAGATGATCAATTTGAGGATATTTGGGCATCAAAACAACCTCTTCTAGTGAAACTTTTGAGGTAGGCTCTAATTTGATTGTTTAGAGCCTCGGCTCTATATAAACTTTTCAAATTAAAAAAAGAGAGGGCACGACTCAATGCATTGATCGTGAAGGAACAAACTCCCAAGGAATACACATATAGAGTTAACAATGCAGCATAAAAATGTTGATGTGAGTCATAACCAATGTTCAAAAAATGCGGATTTGGGCACCAAGGCGTTTTGGGTGCATGGCCACTTAGGCACCCACCCAGGAACAGGGTACCCTCACAATCTTCAAAAAAATTGAAACCCCCCCCTCTCCCCCCTTGATATGTGTTCTCCCCCCTTGATATGCGTTATAAGATTAAGATGCACTATGTTAGTTTTACAATAAGACATTACTCATTAAGATATCATATAATTAAGAATTTAAGAATTAAGATATATGATATGATATCATTAAGAAGTTAGTTTCAAAACAACATGACTTAATATTCTGACTTAATATTACTTTACAATTAGACTTAAATGAATATATAAGATCTTAGTTTCACTTTAAGAATTAAGACTTAAATTCATTAAGAAATCACATAAATACATAATCAATTATTTATCAGATAAAGAAAAACAAAAATAATAGAACAACAGAACATGACACTGTACAAAAAAGGAATCAACTATTCATAAAAAAATACAATATATGCCCAATTTCATCGTCCAAATGAGAAAAAAACCAATTAATCACAAAAAAATCAAGCTTTTACCTACAAACATGTAAATATATCGTAAGAGAAAAAAAAAGTAAAAGAAAATACACATGATTCACAACATAATATATTGTAGCAAAATAAAATCAAAACCCTCTTTCAAATATGATAATACTTTAAAAATATCAAAATCAAATCGATGTTGGTGCAAACCTCATCTACTGGGTCACCAAAAGTTCTCAAAATCAACTACTAGAAACTCCAAATCCACCCACGAACTATTGACTTTGTTTTGGGAAGATATCGAAAAATAAAAAATTTATCAATCTTTCGTTAAATCACAAAAGTGGGGTTTTGGGGGGATTTTCTCACTCTAAAGGAACGGTTTTTGTTTTGGGGGTTTAGAATACCCCCCAAAACCCTTTTCCCCCCTAATAAATTAAAGTTTTTTTACCTAACCAAGGTTTTTGTTCCACTCGTCCGCAAAGTCTCACAGGCAGCGCCTCGGCAGACGCCCAGACAGTAGCGCCTAGGCGACCGCCCAGAGACAGGATGCATAATGCCCCCGCCCAGACATCACCTAGGCATTTTATGAATTTTTTTGCCTAGGAGGCCGCCTAGGCAGTCCGGCGGCCAAATTTTTGAATTTGGAACAGTGGTGGTCATAACTAATCAAATGTAGATGAATATCATTTTCTTTAAATGTTTCTTAATAAGTTGCAAATGAATGGGCAGACATCAGTACATCACCATAAAGAGGATTTAAATTTATTCAAAACTCAGACAAATTTTTATGAAGAAGTAAAGTTAGGCTGGATTCTGTATGCAACAACTACTTAAAATAACATTCCACTCAATTCAACTAAAAGAGAACTTATGTTCTTCACAATATCCATGTCAAAATGACTCATGTAAATCAGAAGAAAACACTGGTTTCTCCCAGGGGTGCCTCTACACCCTGATTAGATCAAATCAAAATGACACATTCCTTAATTCTTCTATACAAGGGCATTCCAGTATTTCATACCTGAAGAGAGAGCTTGACATTATATGCAACACCTCATAAATGCCAAGAAATGCATGATAAATAAAATTAAAGCTACAACAGGCAACTTCAGAATGAATCACAAAACTGGTAGAAAGAAGCAGTTTGGTAAAACACAATCACCATTTATGATTCACCTTCAGACAGGGACGATAACAAATTAACTGAACCAACCTAGATTTTGAAAGTAAACATAAAAAGGCCCTCATTCGTCCAAAAAAAAAAACAAAGGAACATGGACAAAATGTAAAGGAAGAAAAAAAAAAGCCTTAAATTTTAATGAAGTTCACTTGACAACTCATAAAACGAATAGTGACAAGCATACCAGACACCATAAATTTGATAACCATAGAAAGAGCATCCAATACCAAATACAAAAATAGTAGAAGTTCATAACATACCGACAAACTAAGACTATGAAGTAAAACTTTGCTTCACTGCTTACAAGGAAAAAAAAAATGAAGGTGCCACATTTGAATTGCCTCAACTCCAACATGTGGGTCATCAACAGAAGTTATTGAAAATCCCATATCAATAAATAATGACATATCAGTCCAACAAACTGATGAAAATACTTCGAGATAGAAAGAAAGAGAGACTTGAGCAGATGACACAAACCAAAACGAAACCAAACAATCAAATAGACACTTCCAACGTGAAAACCCTAAACCCATCTCACTCAACAACCAAAAAACCCCGCTATTGCATGTCAACTGTACCCTGGCCCAAAACCCCAAATCAAAGCCCTAAACTTTGGAATGAAAAACAACCACCACATCCAAACACATTCATACCCTAGTTTCCACAAAATTCAATCACACAACCAAACGCACAAACCCAAAAATTCCCAGCACATAAAAGAAAAAGAACTAAACAATGCTCCGATGAAAATGGAAGAAAAAATAGGTACCTGGATTCTTGAGTCTCCATCATCGAAGCCAGGGCATGGAGGACCTTAGAATTAGGGTTTGCCTGTGACGAAGTGATCTTCGCCACGAAATTATGGGCTTTAGAGAGCAAGTCATCCTTTTCAGAGCGACCATTTGAAGATTCAGGCTCTGCTTCTGCATTTTGCTGGGCTTGAGCGTCCACTGTTGTAGGCTGGACCTCCATGGATTCGCAGAGCGAAGAGCAGAGACGGGAGAGGGGAGAGAGAGATTTAGAGAGAGAAAGGAAGGCGGTAATAAGAAATGAGAAGCTTTCGATTTGAGCGTTCAATTTTCCGCTACTATGCGTACCTTTTAGCAGAAAGGGCACAATAATTTTTTATGACGAAAATGCCACCAGACTTTTCTTGAGTTTATCAAGACTGTCCTCTCTCCCTTTCTGGAATTCTCCACGTGCGCAGTATTCACACGGGCCGTAGCAAGCTTCTCCGTCTGCCACGTGGGGGAGACCTAGAAGTTGGATTGTTTTTTACCTCTAAATTTAAGTGGAATGTAACCAAAATACTCATTAAAATGGATTAAGTGGAACTCTTGCCAAATTTAGTGAGATTTTGTGCACTCCCTTGGCTTCATTAGAAGTAGTCCATCTATATTTGTACAATAAAAAATAGAAAAAAAATTATACAAGATTGAGACCCTAGACAATTGAATTAAGACGCACCTCAAGAAGTTAGTAGAAGAGGTTGTTATGATGCTCAAAAATCCCCAAATCAATCATCTTAACCTCAAGATATATGAACACGAGAAAGATTGGATATCAAGTCTAAAAAATAGTACATTTTGTAATGTATTTTTTGAGTCGTCAATTTTCAAGATTATCAAGTGTTCATAGATTTGTACTATTTTTTAAAGTTTATGTTTTATAATTAGAGATAAAAATAAATTTTTAGGTCATCACAACAAATTTCAAAACACGGGGCTGAGAGAATTTTTAGGTCATCACAACAAATTTCAAATCGGTAGGTGACATATCCCACGGGGCTGAGAGAATTTTGGATAAACTTAGACGTGTAAGGTGGAAATTGGTTTCATTTGATAGAAAGTTTTGTCAAATTTAAAAAATAAGAAAAAATGATGCTACATGTAGTATAATTATTTTTTAGGATTGTATACTATTAGACTATTTGAGATAGTAGACTTAGGTGGGCTGGCCATGTATGGTGCCGATCAAGTATAGCAACTGTTAGAAAATGCGAATTAGTTCAAGTGGAATGACTAAAAATGACAAGGGATATGCCCAAAAAGAAGTGGTTAGAAGTAGTCCCAAAATATATAGGGACTTATAGTCTCACTGATGATATAGCATTTAATAAAGCATAATGGAGAATCATGATTCATGTAGCCGACCACAATTAATTGGAAAAAGGTTAAAATGATGTTGAATGAATGATGAATACTATTAAACTATTTATCTTTGTCACAATGATGTCATAATTGCTACTAGCTATATATCTAATTGGATGGCTTAGGGCACGTCACAAAGTTAAAGATATATTTTCCTTTTCTTAACTTTGAATTTAATCAATAATACATTCATAACTACACAATTTGAAATCTGAGAGATAAGAGTGAATGTGACCTCCATATATTAAAAGCAAATGGTCTCTTTGTATACTTTTTCTTTTCTTTTTTTTCCTTAATATTTGTCATCATTCAACCTTATTTTTTTGTGTCTCAACTCTCCAGTAAACCCATGAAAATTAGCCTTCCTCCTTTTTGTATTTGTATTGCCATGTTTTTTTCTTGAGAGGAACATATGGCCCTAACTCAGATGATCTCATAAGTCCACTCTTAAAAGGCTGCTTCTTTCATTTATTCCATATATGTCATTGGTCCTAAGTAGAAATAGAACTAATATGCATTCCAAAAATGAGATTAAGTGAAATTAAATACTAGAAGTATGAACATCATGGATATGGAATGGGTCCAAGTTTGCCAACTTCTTTTAGGCCTAGTTTGGACAGCCCCATATTTTTATTAAGGAATGGGGTTATTTAGGAACAAACATAATGTAGGGTTTTCGAGGGTTTTAAACAAGCATGGGAGATATTTTCGGCATTTCCGAAAAAAGTGGGGGAAAATAATGGAGCTGTCTCATTCTTGAATGGGCAGGGAGAGAGTGAGATTATTCATTAATAAAATAACTATTGAACTACCCAAAAAAAAAACAATTTGTCAAAACCTAGATCTTAGGTTCAGCTTTGGGGCCATAGTTTCGTACTATTGGTGTGCGACTTATCTTCAATTATACTACTAGGACCTATTTGGAGTTGGACATACCACTTATTTAGATACTAGCAATAGAAAATGTGTTATACATTTTAATCCATGCTTTATTTTCATGTGTAAAAAATGATGTATTCCAAAAAAGTATTGTTGAAGAGAAACTCATAGTTCTCTTGTTTGTTTAAACTCATATCATCTTTCAAAAATGTTAAAACTTTAACATATGCTTTTAACAAAAGTATTGCATATACTACAAATATTTTAAGGGTGCAGTTTGCATACGGATGCATCGGTAGGTTTAGAGGTAAGGTGTACCTTCAAATTTTATCATGGTATATAATTTTGATGTAAAATGTTCTTAGGATTATCTCAAAATCTATTTTTATATCTAATTATAAAATTTTAACTTTCAAAATTTTTTAAAATCAAGTAGATCTATAAACATATGAAAATCTTGAAAATGGACGGTATAGTGCACTATTTTTTAGACTTAAAATCTTTTTATTTTTCATAGTCATACTTCTCGCTGTCGAGATGATCAACTTTAAAACCACCTTTTCTGATGGATTTTTGAGGGGGCATATATAGTTCTACATTATAAAGTAGCATCCTTATATACACTTTTTCCATATTTTAAAATGTAACTTTGAAGTTAATAAGTTGCCAAAGCGAATTTGGAACTCTCTTTTCCTTTCTCTTAAAAAATCCTCTCTCTTTGTTTTCTTTTTTGTCTCTTCAACGATAAAACCTCCATAAGTAGAGCCATAGATTTCCTTCATTGCTCTCCCTTTGCTTTCTGTTTCTTTATTTCATCTCTTTCTTTCTCTAATTTTTTTTAAATTAACCCAAAGAACCACCTTCTTTGTCAAAAGCAAAGTTTCATAAATAAAAATTTATCATATTTCAACTAATTTACATAAAAAATTTCTACTCTAAGGAAATCAAGCATCATAGTCACTTTTCTTAAAAACTTACTATTATGAGAGAGAGAGAGAGAGAGAGAAAGAGAGAGAGAGATAGTACTTAGAGGTAAAATTTATGCTTTCTTGTGTTTGCATGCATGCAAAAAAACAAAAAACAAAAAACAAAAACTACATTACATTTGTACATCAAATAAATAATTTAATATTGAATACAGATTGTCTGATTTCTAAATAGTCAAGCATAACAAGTGATTTAAAGAAATAAGTATATAAATGTGCATGCTAGTTGAAATTACATATTGAACCAAGAGAAATGAGGGCAACTTCCCGCCCATGAAACTTCCCTCTAATGTTCTCTAAGGGCATGTTTGATAGCTAGAAAGTAAACCTGCACTAAAAATTGAAAATTCTTCTTTGCAGGGAAGAAAGAAGATCTCAAAAAGAAGCTATGGGTATCTGTTAGATAACCTGTATGAATGTCAAACAAGTTATAGTGCATATGTTTGACAACCTGTTGGAATATATAGTTATATCTATTTAATACTATTTAAATATTATATATTAAATGTGATTTTTATATAAAATATAAAACATATTGTATTATAAATAATACAAATATATATTAAAAATTTAATTACATAAGGGCATAATAGGGTTTGAGGAAAAAGCTCTTTTCGATGGCCAAGTTCCTATTTTAAGTTCCATCACTTTAGATGGAACTTTTTTTTCTTAAGCACAAAGGAGTAAGGAAGTTATGGGGGAACTTCTTTATTGTATAAGTTTTATGCATCAAACATGGGCGTTGTACAATAATGGGGAAATTATTTCTTCCTTCCACTAACTTATTGTTACCAAGCACACCCTAAGTGGAGTCGGGGAAAGAGAGGTTAATGATAGCAAAGGAGGAAAGGAAGATGAAAGAGAGTAACACAAGTGCAATGGGAGGAAACACCGGGTTCATGAACGTGGTGATCATGTTCATCCCACTTGAACCTTGCAAATCCTTGTAAGAAATGACCTAGAAAAAAAAAAATTCCCTTTTTTTTTGTTCTTTTATTGCAAAAATGGGAGCCTACCTAGAATAATAATCCGGTAAGAAATAATGAAAAAATGAAGTTTCATGATGAATGAGAATTTCTAGGGAAAAAATGGTGATCTAACTATACCCAAAAAAGTACTCTCACATCCAAGACTAGGTTTTTCTCTTAAATAAAAAACATGGAGGGGAACTAGTATTTTTGGTTCCTAGTTACCCCTGCATTAGGTTTTGGGTGCAATATGCACCGCACATTTAAATGAACAGTGCAGAGTGTAGGGGATGCACCACTACATATGTGTTCCTTAATGCATCTATCTTAGTTTGATTGTAACTAACTTGCTTGAGTCAATAAAGCCAAAAGATTTTTATTTATGTGTAAAACCCTATTTAGGAATACATTTAAGATCCCAAAGCTTGAGAATATAACTGGTTCATTCCAACAAACAATCTAAAAAAATATATTATAAAAGAAAGAAGGGGAAAGAAGGTGCTCTATATGTGATTGAAAAGATTCATTTCAACAAACAATCTAAAAAAAATATAATAAAAGAAAGAAGGGGAAAGAAGGTGCTCTATATGTAATTGAAAAGATAATATTTTAAGATTGAACAAAAAAGTCCACTTTTTTTTTTGCTAGTCTTCGTTTGGGTGTATTTTCAACTCAAGAAAACCAGATGGAATAGTTTATGGAGACACCCCTTTTGAATGGGCATGAAACTTAGGGGTTTTGACATCCAAAAGGCTTTGTGTAACTATGTAAATATGGGAATATGGTAGCAAATAAAAAAAAAAGGCAGCTCATCAAACGTAGTGTGAAGAGTAGACCGGTCGAAAAAGCCCTTTGGCATTATACCCACCAAAACCCACTAGAATTACCAAAAATCAGTGTAGGAAAAATTGCGCGGTTCAAATTCTAACCGCCCGATTAGACCTGGTTAAATTAGAATTGGTCAGTGGCCGACTCGGCCGGGTATTTTATATAAAATCTCAAAAAATAAAAGATTTTTTTTGTACTGTATTTTTTAATGTTTTTATCATTTTGGCAAAGATTGAATATTGTTTTGGCCATTAATACTTATTTTTCCATTTTCCTATCTTTTACAAAAATTCAAAAATACCCTTGGGCACAAATCGATTCCTTAAAATCCCTTTTTTTTTTTTGATTAATTTCCAACTTTATTTGGATGTGTTTTGTTTAATCATGCTTTAAATATACTATTCATATTTTATTAGGATTTTTTGTATATTTTTTAAAAGAATTATCATTCTTTGGATCACCGGGGACTTACCTGGTTAGGCCAGTTGAACCGGCTGGTTTACCGGTTAGGCCAGTTGAGCTGCTTTTGGCCCCATGTTCGATTAACCATTTCGATTCGATTTTTCTACATTGGCCGAAACGCATGTTTAAAACAACCTGGAATATGGGAATATTTATAATTTGGGACAAAGGACTCCCCAAATGACAAGAAAGAAGTTTAAAAGGTATCGAAGTAAGCAAACAACCCAAACAGGAGCCTGGTCAAACTATAGTCAAGCGTGCCCCAAAATGGCCATCCAAGGGTCTCAAACTTCAATCTATGTGCCCCAAACTTTAAGCTATTTCGATATCCAATGACCATGATATGGGCAAAATTAAATATCTCTGAAAGACTTAGGCCTACAAAGATGGCAAATTTATAAAGAAGGCCATAGAAATCGATGTCCATATCATGTGGAATTTTGTGTAAAGATAGGTATTCCCTTAAAAAGTTTATGTTACAAAATTCAGGCTTAAACAAATATCGGGAAGGATCATTTTCAAGGAGGACTTCGAGGGCATACCGAATGACCACAACTCTAACTTATGTGATCTTTTACCAAGGAATAATATATATATATATATATATATATATATATATATATATATATATATATATATATATATATATATATATATATATATATATATATATATATTAAATCACCTATTTTGTTTTGGTAAAAGATCACTTACAAGTAGTCTTATTACAACAACATATACTTCAAAATAAAATCAACATGACAATAAAACCAAGATATTAAAACTTGATGTCATTGAAATAACTATACACTATGCTTGAGAATAAATAAAAAATAAAAAAATTGTAAAAAATAAAAGAGAAGAATGCCGGAGATTGACTCAATCGGGCATATTACACCCCACTCCGAGTCACCACCATCTGATGGAGTGGGATCGACGATCTTGCTTCAATCTCAAACCGGAAAAGCAATTTAGGCCAAGCCACACCAATGGAACATGAACCCCTTTGATTATAAACTCAAACCCTAAATAAATTCCCTTAGTAACTTAATATGAGAGAGTTGGATTTTTTTTTTTTTTTTTTCTTGCTAACCCTAAAAACCCTTAGCCATAAATCCATAGTTGAGAGATGGGAAAGAGAATAACTCCAAAGCCTAATCCCTTAGCCTATTTTCACAATGTGGGATAGAGAGATCAAACATGAGAGAGAGATAAAAGATAAGGTGTAGAGATTTTGGGTAGAGACAATTCATTTTTTATAGGCTTGAACAAGATTATGGTTTCTTAAAGTTTTTCTTGGCTTGTCTCTTCTTGTGAGATTGAACATGGACCATCGATCACGAGTGACTTGTGGGGTAAAAGATCTAAGTCATCCATTCTATAGATGGACCATCAACATTATGGAATGTACATGAACTGTTATCCTTATTTTCCCAAACCATTTTCCCATCAATAGAAAAGAAGTTAAATTAATTTTAATTAAATATTGTGCATTCCATAAAATAGTACATCTTTACACATATTTTTCATAAAATCTATCAAAGATATATCAAGTCAATATCTACTCTCATATTAAGTCAATATATGGTCAATACATACTCAATATCTAATTTTACCACATGTCACAATTTAAAGTTACTAAAATATAAGGTTACATGGATCACAAAACAAAACTTTTCATAAAATAGAAAGTAGTAAGAGGTGGGACATGCCACCCATGGGAGGCAGATGTGGGCCCCACCTTCTAGAAACATGGTGGCTCTATGTGCACAATGGGCCCTCGTAATTATTTTTTTTATGCATTTAAAGTTAATAAAATAATTTCTAGTGAATATTAAAACATTGTAACATCAATATTTTTAATTTTATAAATCCAAAAATTATAAATAAAATATCCAAATGTTTATAAAAATTCAAATAATAATTCTAAAATAATTATTATCATAAAACAAACACAATTAAATTAATTTGATGGGAAATGGATTCATATGGTTTAAGAATTGAATAAACAATCATTGAGTACTCCACCTTCAACTGTGGACAACAAACCACACTTGTTTTATCAGACCGACTCAATGTTTCCCATGACCCACGGTCCAAGAAGTGGCTCATTAGTGGGTCACCAAAGTCTGGTCGATGAGCCAAGGGGTCGCAATCACAGTTTGTGGATTACAGGTCCTCCCCTAGAGACGAGTCCAGCTCACCAAGACCTGATGCGACCACATCTCTATGGTGCATACGGGATCTCTTGCACATGTATACGCTTCACCTTAAAAGGTGGGTTTTTTGCTTTCCTGAACAATCTATCGATATGCATGCCGTGTGTTGGCACAAGGATGAGGTTTTGACCCCAGTCTCTGTAGGCCACCATCACACACAAGGGTCACACAGTCCTTCGGCTCATTCATCCGGGCATGTTCTCCGACCTTATTAAGGGTTAAACCATGAACCATCATCGGTTTATTCTTCATGCCCATGTAACATGGGTTTTTCCCAACCGACTAACCTAGATCATCAAGCACAGTCCGGTATCTGTAAAAATCGTTTGCATTGTATGGTCTACGAGGGACCACACTCCCACTGAGTTCATGTTCCAGTATATCCTTTCATTTTACAAGCACTCATAAGGTCTTTAAAGGCCAAATAAACCCAACAATATCCATGGTCTGCTGGTGAATGAAGAAAATATCAGCAATGTGGCATGTTCATTTGAAATAGGCATATATGATTCTTGCTCAACTCCTTAAACATCAATATAATTTGTTAATGATTGATAATAAGAGTGGAGATGTAATTAAAGCTTCAAAGTGTCTAAAAACAGAAAACTACATAATTTTAAAAAATGAGCCAATGAAATGATATAACTCCTTCAATCCTTGGTTTTTTTTATCCAAATTTGATTTAAATTACTCTTTGAAGTGATGTCTTTCAACTTTATGAAGCCAAAATAAGGAGAACTCGACAAAAAATGTGGTGGAATGAGAAAACATTGTATGAGAATAGGGATGTTCTTGAAGTTTTGCTCCAAAACCACAAAAGATTATGTCAATTTTTGGAGTTTTGGGACGAAATTTATTGTAAAATGCTCATTGAATGATGATCTATAAGTTTCTAGAGCTAAAATGCCACAGTTGTTGGAAAATGGCAAAATAAGCATTGTATAGCATAAGCATATGGAATCTCAAAGTTCCCAAGGGCAAATGATGATAGTTTTATTAAATTGTCCACAACAAATGTACTCTTTTGGAAAGTGAGGACAATACAACTTGATAATTCACCCATGAATCAGCCTCCAATTTGATTCTTCGCCATGTTTCAAACAGGCTCTATAAATACTCCTTCACTCAACAATTAAAAAAATAAAAATACCCCTCCTCTCCCTATTTCAAAAGGGTTGGGAAATTAAAACAAATCAGCCCTCATTTTGATTCTCCACCATGTTCAAAGGGGCTCTATAAATTCCACTCCTCTCAATAATAATAATAATAAAACAAAAGAAGAGAAAATTTCAAAAAAAAAACCTTGACTCAACTTTCTTTACAAATCCCCCCAACCAACTTTTTTATCGCAACTTTTACCCCAAAATAAACTTTTATAGCAAATACCCCTCAAGTAAAAAAAATCATAGTTTGGAGGATGAAAATAGCCTTGCCCGTACATGAATGCGCCATATTTCCATAGACTCTCAATTACCAAAGATGGTCTAACACATATTACTACTGGACCGGAATTCATATCACATTAACTGCTGAACTGTAGCAACAATCTTCCGGATGGCATGCAACTTATGCTGGACTGAGGCATCATGGCGCTAGATCTACAAAATCGTCGGACCACAACAACAATCTGTCGAACTGCATTTACAATTGTCAGACTGAGGTTCATAACTGCCGGACTGCAGCAATAATATGGCAGATTGTATTTACAAGTGTCAGACTGATGGCATTCAACGACCAAAAGGAGGGCATTTTGGTCTAAAGAACTATGACTTTTTGACTTAGGGGGGTATTTGCTATAAAATATAATTTTGAGGTAAAAATTGTGATTCATAAGTTGGTTGGGGGAGGTTGTAAAAACAATTGAGTCGAGGGAGATTTTTGTAGTTTTCCCAAAAAAAAAACCCTCCTCTCCCTATTTCAAAAAGGTCAAGAAATTTAAAAAAGAATTGTAGAGAGAAGCATTTTAGTGAGAGAAAGACTTGCAGTGAGAAAGGAAAGGCTTGAGGCTCAATTCTACCCTGGCCCACTCCTAGAGTCAGAAATAGTTTCTAATTCCCACCGAATGCCAAAAGAAACAATTCCCAATTCCAACCCCTCCCCCCAACACCACAGCACCTAAATACTTGTGAGTGTTCAATTCAATTAAATTGAAGTTGTTTCTATTTTTTTGCATTTTCATTGGTTGTTCGCCTTTTCAATTGGGGCCACAAAAATCAGACACATACCCATGGAAAGGAGCAAAGAGTCACAAGCATTTATAGATTCAGAGCCTTTAGTCTTATTAAAAATAATTATTTGGTGATTCTAAAATTAATTCCAAACTTCACATTGAAAAAATCCTCTCAAGTAGGTTTTTCCAAGGGAGTGGATATAATTTGCTCCCATGGTAGTGCATTGTGGCGCTCATTCATGAACAAAAGTTAGTGGTTAAAAGACTTAAGTGTGTAATCCATATGAATAAGTATTTCACTATCTCATCAATAGATACACCTTGATGGACAACAAGTGTTATGTGGTGATGTATATGGGTGCATGAGATGGCCAAGTAATTGGCCCATTCCTTCTCTATCACCTTCCATCAATTCATCTGAAGATGAAAACACTTGTAAACGTGGGTTTACTGTAGCGGGTGGATTTTTAGCACTTTAATTTGTATTTAACAATTATGGATGTTAAAGGAGATAGAAAAATCACCTTAAGTGAAATTGCCTGTTCCAGTTTATTAGCAGTCATTTTTGTCACAACCATTAGGTGGCTTGTATAAAAGCAAAAAAAAAAGGGTTTCTTGATATACACGAATTTTTTTTCTTGGTTAGAACTCTTTTTTTTCTCTAGAAGGGGCTAAGGCTTCATTGGGTTATGTTGAGAAAGGGAATCAAGTGAATAAGGATTTGTTGTTCTATTTTTGGGAGAAATTATATAAACTTGTATTGCTCATATTCTTAGATCATCCGAAGTAAAGCGGAGTAAATCGTGGTTTTTGGGTGATCACAGGAAGGTATTTTTGGTGATTTTTTTCATCAATTTTTTCCTTTGGTAACATTATATCCCATTGTAAATTTCTCTTTCGATAGTGAAATCACTTGTTAGATTGCCTGTGGACGTAGCCCTACGGGCCATGTTAAAATAGTGTTGTGGTTTATCTCTCTCTAATTTTTTCTCATGATTATGTTTTCATCTCTAAGATATTTTTCCTAAATTATTGCACACAATCATTGAACATATTATTGGATTATCGATTTTACATATTCGGTATTAAGCGTGTGATATTCGGTGATCGGTTAAATTGGTTCGGGTATTCAGATATCTAACAAATGGTATCAAAGCATTAGGTTTTGTACAATATATTTGGGAGAATGGTGAGTATTCGGTTTGATGTGAAGAAATTTGATGGATAAAATGATTTTGAGATATGGAAAATTCAAGTTCATGATCATTTGGTCTAACAAGAACTATACAAAACATTACTCGGAAAGAAAAAGAAACTGGAGCCTATGACTAATGAGGAATGAGTGGAAATTGACCTTAAGGCTATGATGATAATTCGATTGTGCCTAGCAAATGAGGTTTTATTCAATATAGTGGGAGAGAAGACGACAAAGGGTTTGTGGGAGAAATTGGTATGTGTTTATCAAAACAAATCTCTTACAAATCATATTCTATTGAAGAGAAAATTATTTAGTTTAATGACGAAAGAGGGGACAAAAGTTTCCGATCATTTGAACACTTTCAATAACATTATTTGTGAACTTGATAGCGTTGGTGAAAAAAATGAAAGATGAGGACAAGGCGGTAATGTTGTTATGTACTTTACTGAAATCTTATGATAATTTAGTGACAACATTAAGTTGCACTAAAGAATATTCACTTGACTTAAGTACAGTGAGTAGAACTTTGTTTGCCCATGAACTTCGAGAAAATGCATCTATCAGAGAACCAGAATTGGAAGTTCATTTTTCAATGGGTCATTCACGTGAGAGAGGTAATTCCTCTCGAAATTCTTCAAGATCTAAGTAGAAAGGTCGATCAAAATCTAGAGACTGAGAAAACAAGTTTGTTTGTTAGGGATGTGGTGAAGCCAGACATATGAAGAAAATTTGTACAAAAAGAAATGACAAAAGTTCCAAAAAAGCAAGGAAAACCAATGAGTCAAAAAATAAGGTGAATTAAGTGGAGGAATCTACATCCGGCTTCATTGAAGAAGAGGTTTATGCCGTGGGTTGAAATCTCGAATTCCATCAAATTTGGATTTTCGATAGTGGTGCTACACATCATATGTGCCCACAAAAGTCATGATTTAGTTCATATGAACCATATGATGGTAGTTCCGTGTTGATGGGAAACAATTCAAGTAGTAGAGTGGTTGGGATTGACACGATGAAACTAAGGACGTATGATGGAAGTATTTGCACACTTGAGCATGTTCAACATGTACCAGACTTAAAGAAAAGTTTAATTTCTCTTTATTTGTTGAATTCTCATGGCTATAAATTCACTGGACAATGGGGAGTTCTCAAAGCATTTAAGGGTGCTCTTGTTGTGATCAAGGGTGTTAGAGTTGGGAACTTGTATAAATTATTGGGAAACTCCATTATTGATAATGCGGTAAATTCGGTAGGAGAGTAATGATCTTCCACTACGCTTATGACGTAGGAGGTTGAGTCACTTGAATGAAAATGGTATGGAGATTTTGACGAAGAGAAAGTTAATTCCTACCATATATTTTGGGGAATCCGAATTTTGTGAGCATTGTGTTTATAAGAAACAATATATACCAATTTTCAATGCCAGAAGCCATACAAGCAAGTGAATAATTGATTATGCTCACTAGAATTTATGGGGGGCCCTTACCCATAATATCAAGATTATATTTTATTTCTTTTATAGATGATTTCTCGATGAAGGTATGAGTGTTCACTCTTAAATCAAAGAATGATGCATTTTTGGCCTGTAAGTATTTTAAAACCAAAGTTGAGAAGAGTACGAGACGCCACATCAAGACACTTTGCACCGACAAGGGGAAGGAGTACAGTTCCGATGAGTTTACAAAATTTTGTAAAGATGACGGAATCAAGAGGCATTTCACCACAGTTTACACTCCCCAACATAATGGTGTTGCGAAAATGATGAATTGCACTTTGATGGAACGAACGAGAAGCATGTTGAGCAATCTCGAATTGGAGCAAGAGCTATGGGTCGAAGCTGTGATGACAACTTGTTATCTCATAAATCGATCACCTCTAGCAGCTTTAAGGGAGAAAACACCCCAAGATGTATGGACTGGAACTCCTTGTGATTATTCTGATTTAAAGATTTTTTGTTGTAATGCTTATGTTTTAATTCTTAGTTGCCAAATAAATAACTTGAACCAAAATCAAATAAATACATTTTTGTTGGGTATAACAAAGGTGTGAAAGGATGCAAGTTATGGGATCAAAGTGCCTGAAAGATAATTACAAGCCGAGATACGCATTTTGATGAAAAGAGGTATAGGAAATGAGATTAAAGAAAGAGAATAATCTCATAATGACACCCAAGAAATTGATTTTCAACCTTATGTCCCATCATCTAGTTAGGGTCAGATACCGAAAGAAGCACCCACAAGTATCAATGAAGAAGACATTGATGAAGAAGAGTGAGTTGGTGAACGAAGTGATTCCCATGAATAAGTTGCACCATCCATGCCAAGAAGATCTACAAGGGTAATTCGTCCACCCGAGCGGTTTGAGGACTATGTGGATCTCGAAGTACTATATGTTTTGATTGTTATGAATAAAGAGCTGAGCACTTACCAATAACATATGGAAGGGGATGATTCCATATGTTGGAAAAAATCCATGAACGATGAAATGTTGGCTTTTCGGAAGAATGAGACTTGGAATTTGGTAGAGGTGTCAAAGGGTAGGAAAGAGGTTAGTTGCAATTGAGTATTCAAAATCAAGAAAGGGATTGATGGAAGTTTGGAAACGTATATGACAAGGCTAGTTGCAATGGATTTGCACAAAAGGAAGGTGTCGACTTTCTTGAAATTTTTGCATCGGTTGTTAAGTTGGACTCCATTAGGTTGGTGCTTGAGCTTGTTGCATTGCATGATTTGAAACTTGAACAAATAGATGTAAAAATGACATTTTTACATGATGAACTTGAAGAAGAAGTATATATGTAACAACCGGAAGGATTTCTTGAAAAGGGAAAAGAGATGTTAGTGTGCAAGTTGAAAAAATCCATATATGGATTCAAGCAAGCATCAAGACAATGGTATAAGACTTTGGACATGATCATGATTAGTCTTGGATACCAAAGGAGTGATTATGACCATCGTGTTTATATGAAGTTTTTTTATGATGGTTCTTATTTAATCTTAATCTTGTATGTTGGTAATATGCTTTTGGCATGCAAGGATAAAGCTCTGATTGATATAAGACTTTGGAGATGATCATGATTAGTCTTGAATACCAAAAGAGTGATTATGACCATCGTGTTTATATGAAGTTTTTTTATGATGATTCTTATTTAATCTTAATCTTGTATGTTGGTAATATGTTTTTGGCATGCAAGGATAAAGCTCTGATTGATGAGCGCAAGGAATCTTTGAGCATGAGTTTTGAAATAAAAGATCTCAGGCCTGCAAAACAAATACTAGGAATTGAAATCCAAAGAGATCGACGGAGCAGGACTTCGTCACTTTCACAATAGAGCTTTGTGGAAAAGATGCTTGATATGTTTGGCATTAGCAAGGCAAAACTGGTGAAGACTCCATTAGCTCCTTATTTCAAGTTGTTTTCCAAGCAAAGTTTGAAGACCATGGATGAAAATGAGAATATGGTTAATGTGCCATATGCAAATATTGTGGGAATCCTAATGTTTGTCATGGTATGTACTAGACTGAACATTGCACACTTGGTTGGTGTCTTGAGTCACTGACAAATCCCTAAAAAGTTCATTGGGAAGGTGCAAATGGGTACTTCAATATTTAAGAGGTACAAGTGACTATGCCATGATATTTAGCAAAGGCTCGGGGCACATACATACAGAGCAGAGAAGATGAACTATAAAACTATTGAGGCCATTTTTGGTCGTTGAACAACCGAAATTCCAGCTATTTAGGTTGTTGAGCAACTGAAAAAGGGTAAAAACATCTTATTTTAAAAAAATTTGTTATAAAGTGAAAAAAACAGACATTCCAGTAATAACAAAAAGTATTTGGTAATAACGGAAGGTATAACAGATATATATGTAATTTTTTCTAAAAAAATTATATTTTTAATTTTAAAAATTTATTATTCTTTGCATCCTCTTGGCTCATATCAGTGTTCGAAAAACCGGCCAGTCGGAACTGAAACCGACCGGTTAGCTAGCTATCGATGGGGTGGCGATTCCGGTTAGGTTCGGTTTTAGTGTACTAGTAAAAAAACACATCGTCCTGCAAAAATTCGACAAAAAAACCGGCCGGTTTGGCCTTGAACCAATGACTTTTTGACAAAATCAGTTCGGTTTGGTGTTATATCAGGCGATACAACAAAATAACGGCACCACATAAAATAACAGTCGTTATTTGTAACAGTACCCGTTATTTGGGCAGAACCCGCGATCCGCCATTTTATGTAGCTTTTAGATGTTTTTTACTGCCGTTTTTTTGTTTTTTTTTGCTCAATTATTGTATTAAACCTTCAAATCTTCTATAAATCCATCAATATTGAATCAAAAACTTCAAGATTAGATCGATTTTGGTGAATTTTTTGTGCATTTTTTGGTGTTCTTCAGCTTTTTAGGAAAAATCCACCATTCCTTTGATTTTGGCCTGGTTTTCCAGTTTTTTACAATAAAAAGTTGGGAATTTTAATGATCACAGAGAAACATATGTTTCGAGACTCCTGATTTCATTGAAATGGAGAGATTTATGGCTCAATTTTGAGATTGAAGCAGACAAGGTAAGCCCGAATCCAATTTGTTTTAATTTTTTTCTTAATTTTACAGCTTTTTAGGATTTTTCAGACAATATTTGATTAGTATTATTTATTGCAATAAATAAAAGAATGATTTTTTAACAAAAAAAAAAAAATTGGACCTTGATTTTAGGAATTTAGGGTTTTTTTGTTTTTAATGTTATATAATTTATATATTTATAAAAATATGTTTTTCGAAATGAATATGAGAATACATATACACTATATTTGTGTGAGATTATTGATTGCATAAAATAAATGAAACGAATATTAAAACAAAAACACAAATTTGGAGGTCAATTTTGGACATTTTGGGGATTTTTGGGATTTGAGGGTTTTTTGAAAGAAAAATAAAATTGATATTTTTTTTGTGAGGATTATTTTTAATGTTCTATAATATATATATTTATAAAAATATGTTTTTTGTGATGAATATGAGAACATATATAAACAATATTTGTGTGAGATTATTGATTGCATAAAATAAATGAACGTATTTTTGAACAAAAACAAAAATTTGGAGGTCAATTTTGGGGATTTTAGAGATTTTCGGGATTTTAGGGTTTATTGAATGAAAAACAAAATTGATATTTTTTTTGTGGGAATTGTTTTTAATGTTATATAATCTATATATTTATAAAAATATGTTTTTTGTTATGAATATAGGAATATATAAACAATATTTGTGTGAGATTATTGATTGCATAAAATAAATGAACGAATTTTAAAATAAAAACAAAAATTTGGAGGTCGATTTTGGGGACTTTAGGGATTTTAGGGTTGATTGAATGAAAAATAAAATTGATATTTTTTGTGAAGATTGTTTTTAATGTTATATAATATATGTATTTATCTATCTATATATATATATATATATATATATATATATATATATATATATATATATATATATATATATATATATATATATATATATATATATATATATTTATTTATTTATTTATAAAAATATATTTTTTGTGATGAATATGAGAATATATATATATATATATATATATATATATATATATATATATATATATATATATATATATATATATATTCAATAAAAAAAATTTGTATTCCCAGTATTCTTTAAATTTTAGGGAGACATTTTTTATGAATGATTTGATTTTGTGGAGTCATTTTGATTCAAAAAACACTCAGTATTTCAAGTATTCTTTAAGTATCTAACTACCTATTGGCTATACTTCATGATGCAATTGTGTCATAAAGTCTTAAGATTTTATATTTTTATGTATGCAGCAATTAAGATTTTATATCTTTATGTGTGCAGCAATATTATGAAAAATCGATATACTTTAATTGTGTTTAATGCCCGTTTTTATAAAGGTTTCAATTTTTGTCAGCATATCTTATCAGATCTTCAGTTTTGATCAACATACATAATTGATCTATTGTACTAGCTTGTAAAACTCCTTGGAGCAATGCATGCTTTATAGTTTAAACTTATAGCAAAGAGTGTATTAAATTTCACTTTTGGAAAGTGGATGTATTTTTCCCTTCAGATGCCTTCATTTAGAACCTTTTGAGAAATACTTTTTACTCTGAATATATATTCATGGTAAGGATCACTATCACATGAAATGCAAACTGCTCATCAGGAATTGAGGTATATTTAAATGGATTACTTTTTGTTTAATAGGTTGATGCTCTTATTCAATTTCATTGTATACCATGTGCTTTGGGAAAGGTTGGGGCACTTATTTTTGTTCATATTCCCTACTGCAGGATTTACTTGACCTTAGCCCTCTAGAAAACATATTTCACCACATTTCTTAATGCATTTCCCTCATGCATGGCTTTTTCAGCTTTCATGTTCTAGAAGCATATATGCATGTTTTTTTTGAGAAATATTAGTTGAATAGCATGGTGATTCATGGCCATCTTAATTATATATATATTTTTTCTATTGGATGTTATTGTAACTTTTTCATTTTCATGAGAAAGTAAGGCTTAAATATCCATGCTTACAAGGTCCCCTTGGTAGGTGATTTTCCCAAATAAATATTTTGTAATGAACTTTTATTTTTAGGAAAATTTACAAGAAAATAATAAAATGAGAAGGGAAGATGTGACATGGCAGTATGGTACAAAAGTGAATGACAAAGGAATAGTTAGATGTAATTTTTGTAACAAGGAAATGGGTGGTGGTATTTATCGCCTAAAAGAATATCTTGCTTGGGTAAAAGGTAATATCACCGGTTGTAAAGAAGTGCTACTAGAAATAAAACAACAAATAATAAAAATAATCACAGAAGGAAAATATAAAAAAATACAGAGAGAAAGGGATGCAGAGGAGATAGGGAAGGGATACGAAAGTCCAATAGATGAGGAAGATGATCAAGAGGTAGAATTTGAGGCACAAATGGAACGAGCTAGGATTGCCAGTATTCAAGAGCTTAATTATAGACAAATGTAAATTCAAGAGATGTATGGGAGAAGGGATGATGCATTCAGTAGCCGTTATCCTCAAGAACATGTAGTAGCGGGTATGGGAGGATGTGGGCCTTCATTGCTTAGATCTACAGCTAGTAGATTGAGACGTAGTTTCTCTAGTCGCCCATCCTCTTATAGTCGGCCATCTACTACTCAACGACATGAACCCATAGATGTGTTATCAATGACCCGCGAACCCTTTAGACTTGATCCCCACAAGTCACAATATCATCAAAAAAAATTAAAATTTCCGTCAGCAGGTGTATTAATAGAAAAAGCGAGAAATATGATTAGCATGTTTTGATATGCTAATGCACTGCCATTTAATTCTGCAAGCTCAGACTTCTACCCACAAATGGTAGCTTCTATAGCTGAGGTAGGGCCAGGTGTTAGAGGTCCAACTGCGAAAGAGCTTAGAAGTTGCTGTTCATGATGTTGATAAGCATATGGCACAGTTCAAGGTCTACTGGCCAGGTACAGGAGTGACCATCATGACTGATGGTTGGAAGGACAAGTCCCATAGGTATCTGGTCAATTTTTTAATAGGTTGCCCTAGGAGCATTGTTTACCACTTTAGCATTGATTTATTAAGAAAGAGACATACTGGGAGACTGATATGCGCACATCTAAACAAAATTGTAGATGAGGTTGGGCCTGAAAATGTAGTCCAAGTGGTGACTAATAATGCTGCGAATTACAAAAAAGTAGGCTTGTTGCTAATGGAGAGAAGACTCAATCTTTATTGGACTCCTTGTGCTGCCCATTGTATTAATTTGATGCTCAAGGAAATAGGGAAGCTGAAGAGGGTTAAATACTTTATTTTGAAGAGCAAGTTGATTACAAGGTTTATATATACAATCACATGTATCTTCATGCTTTAATGAGGGAGCATTGTATGCGAGAAATTGTCAGGGAGTCCATTACTAGATTCGCTACAACGTTCTTTACGATACAATCGATATTGGTAAACAAGAAAGAATTGAGGTCAATGCTATGGTCTAATAAATGGCAGGCTGATACGGCAGCAATGAGTCAACTTGGAAGGCAGGTTGAAACTACCTTTCTCGATCGGAGGTTCTAGGCTCGATGTAACCATGTTGTTTCTGTAACTGAACCTTTGGTACAGGTGTTGAGGTTAAGTGACTTTGATGATAAACCCGCAATAGGGTTTCTGTTCGATGTAATGAGACGTGCAAGGGAAGTTATATTTGAGAAAAACATATAGAATGAAGAGATATTGGAGATTGTTGATCGTAGGTGGAGAGACCAACTGTACTAAGATATCCATGCAACAGGTAATTTATAATTCACTATCGTAATTCATGACTCTTTCTCAACTCTGAGAAAAGTTATCGTAATTAATAATATAACAAACCATGTGCATGGTTCTTTCTTGATCCACAAAAATTGTACTCCAATGCCACTTTAGATGATGCAGATATCATAGCGGGGGTAAGAAACTGCATCTACAGGCTTAAACTTGATCTTGAAACTCAGATGCAGTGTATGCAACAGGTAAACCTTAATAAAAAAGTGTATATAATAAAATTTCAATTTACAATAATGAATTGCATTTCTATGTAGTAGTAATTTCTTATATATGCATCTTGTTATTTTTAGCTTATCATGTACATGGAAAAAAATGGGAAATTTGAATACAACATGCCAAAAAAGCAGCTGTAAAATTGCGCCTAGATTAGTTTTAAGTTAAAACTTGCATTAGTTTAGTACACTACTTTTTATGGTTTTTTTTAAATCAATTTATTTTCTGTTGTTAAGTATTTTTATGTTTGTCTGTGTCAGCACAATGGTGGATGATACATGGAATTCGAACAAAGCAATTGCAAAAGATTGCCATTAAAATTTTGAGTCAAACCTGTGTTTCAAGCTTCAATTGCACGTCTCTTCATTTCAGTGGATACACGCCTCGAGGCGGAATAAATTAAAGACATAGACGCTGCACAACTTGGTGTACGTTCATTATAATTTGAAATTGATAAATAAACATATAAGGAGGACCCTCACAGACTACACGCCGATCAACTTTGATTACATCTTCCAGAGGGACCTCGCCTATGAGTGGGTGTCACTAAGGACCCCACTACTAAACCAAGATTTTCTTAGTGGGGCAGTTGCCGATATGGATGATAATGTGAATGTTGCATAATCCAATGAAGGAGACATAACAATGGACATAGATGACGATTATACACAGGATGAATATGAGGCACAGGATGTTGAAACAGATGGGACAATGGAAAACAATTGGCAAGAACCAGTCATCCAGGAATATGAAGGGGCGCAACATGATGCGGTGCCTGATGAACGTGAAGATTTAATGAGATTGGCTCGAGGAGAAGTCCAGGCATTGAGGCATAGGAGTTACTCAATAAGGGAGAGACGAAGCCGTAGCCATCACCGTAATGATGACAATATTGAAGATGCTGAGGGCTATAACACAGAACAGGGTGGGGTAACATAGAACAGGGTGGAGGTAACACAGAACAGGGTGTGGGTAACACAAAATAGAGTGGGGGTAACACAGAAAAAGGTGGGGGAGAGCATGAAGGTTAGACGAGTCTAAGGGACTTTGGCCAAGGGGGTACCACAAGAAATATTCATGACTGGCGAGGGGGCACAATTGCAGTATTACAGACTCCACCAAACCTTACTCAGATTTTTCGCTCCGTAAATCTTGATAGTGAAATACAACAATATCATGATCCCCCTCGCCACTCTCATTACTACTAGCATTGTTAGTTGGACTTTGTAACTTCATTAATTGAATTAATGTCAAATTCTAAATTCTCTTGCTTATCTTCATAGTATTCAAATATTAATTTATATAAAAATTTGTTTCAATTTTTTTGTAAGATAAATGTATGTAATATAATAGTATACACTTAATCTAAGTTTTTCTATTTTTTTTAATTTTTTTTATAATTTTTTACCCATTTTTTTTAAAAAAACAGAACTACTGGACCGGTTAAAACGGTTAACCGCCCCCGGTTAGTCCGATTCAAACCGCTCCCAGCCCCAAAACCGGTTAACGGTTCTGGTTCGATTTTGCGAACATTGGCTCATATGATGAATCTTGAAAAGAAAAAAAAAAAAAAAAAAAAACTTAAAATGAATTTTAGTGGGGGCCGTATGTGTACATATGGGTCGGCCAATACATAGAAGCCCCATCCTTTTCTTGTACTCAAACCTATTCATTTGTTGCATTTGTTGCAGGTATATTATTTCTTCTATCCAGAAAAACAAGGAGCTTCTAACAGAGGTCGTGTGCTCTCCACTCTCCCTGACTGTAAATCCGATAGTATAGCAATCCACAGTTTAGGGTTTTTGTTCTCATTTCTTCACTTTTTCTGCGAAAACGATTTATTAAAGAGAAGAATGTGAGGATTGTGCAACACAACACACACACTCTCTCTCTACATTTTAGTGTTTTACTTTCTGTTTCCTGGAAAGGAAAATATTTCATTAGACAAGATAGATAAGAAGCTCATAATACATACCTGGAAATCGCCCTGTTTCTTTCTCTCTCTAGTCTTGTAGTTTCTCTCTCTTATTTTTTGATGATTATGTATATGCGAGCTTGTGAAATTGCTTGGTATGGTGTTAGAGTACGTGCTATTTCCATTTGTAGATAATTTTTGCCTGCTCTGAAGTACTTTTCTTTTTCTGAGGTTTTTGGTTTTCTCTAGTTTTCTTTACTTCCACTACTTAAAAATGCAGAGGATGGGTAGGAAAGAGATAGAATGGTTATTCATTATTTTCATTTCTTATATTTTTTGGTGTTTTTCGGTTCCTAGTTACGTTATTAGCATGCCTTCAGCTGATAGGAAGTGGGGAGGATGATGATTAAATGGTATGAGGATACTTACTTTGCACCCCAATTTCGAGATTTTATCTTCATATGGTTTATTCAATTATCCTCGTGTTAAGAAGAAACATTCTCACCTTTTTGGTGCCTTTCGGTATATATACAGAGATGACACCATGAGGAGGATGGTCATGAATAATTAACCAATTTTGGTTACATTTTTGGGTTTCCTTTACGGAATTTAGTTTTCTATGATGGGTCTTTTATCTAATGAGGAACCGTAAATGAAATGGGTGGAATGGGATACATAATCTATTGGTTCACAAAGTAGAATGGAGAAATTGTGTTGGTCATGAATAATTGACCGATTTTGGGTTTCCTTTCTGGAATTTAGTTTTCTATGATGGGTCTTTTGTCTAGTGAGGAACCATAAATGAAATGGGTGGAATGGGATACATACTCTTTTGGTTCATGAAGTAGAATGGAGAAATTATGTTTCCTCCTTGATGTTCATGAAGTACAGCAGATATATTGGTTTGCTGTTTTTTAAGTGTCCCTTTTTTGATGGAAACAACTTTTCTCTTGAGGTAATTTCGGAGTTATATATGTCTGTACGAGTTTATCTTGTAGCATTTGACTTGTATTTTTGGGGGAAATCCATCTTTTCTTGGGCTTTGTTGTTCTGTTATTTGGATTTATTTTTTTTGGTCCCTTTTTGAGAAATGAATGCTAAACATAAATTTGGTTTTCTTGATCTATTATTTGATTTTTAAACACATCATTTTAGTTGTTAATTAGTACTCAGAATATGGTGTTTACGTGCCATATTGTTTAAATAGTGGCATTATCTTGTATCATACATATATAATTTTTTTTCAGAAAAAGCAGTAACCATTTCCCATCCTTGTAATTTGTGCTGCAGAGTGCAGAACTGAATAGAAGTGGGTTATAACCCTTGGGAGCTCCACCGATGGACCTTTCTCTCCTTCTTCCCAAATCTTCCCCCACTTCATTTCTCTGTCCTTTCAACCCCCCAAAGCTCCAGAGACCAAAACCTGTCTCGCTTCGCGTCACAAGAAAACGCAGACTTAAAATTGCGGTGTTTCGTAATGATGTTGAAGGGTCAGAGAGTATGGGGAAAACCCCAATCAAAGCTGATATATTCGGAGGTGAGAAGGAGATTTCAGGGGTTCAAAAGCTAGTGGATAGCATGCCTTCATCAGTGAGATATGTGAGTTCAGTTGTTATAGTAGCCGGTGCATTGGCTTCGGGTTACGGGTTGGGGATGAAAGTTAAGGGTACTCGAGCTGCTGCTATAGGAGGTGCTGTTGCTCTAGGAGCAGCTGGTGGTGCTGTGGCTTATGCATTGAATTCTTGTGTTCCTGATGTCGCTGCCGCTAATTTGCATAACATGGTTGTGAGAAGTGGGGACCCAAGGTCTTTGGAGAAGGAAGCTGTTGATGAAATTGCTAATAGGCAAGTTTATTTATTTATTTATTTAATTTTTTTTTGGGTTTTGTATCTCATACTGATTTGAGACTCGTTATTTGTTTTCTTTGATGCCCTCAGTGTTCCTGCATTTTCTTTTATTGTTGTTAATGCGGGTAATTGGGATTCAAATTTTCAGATATGGAGTGAGCAGACAGAATGAGGCCTTTAATGCAGAGCTTTGTGATTTGTACAGCCGGTAATTCAAATTAATTTGATATTATTTATTCAGATGCTTATCTTAGTAGCAATCTACCCATGTCTTTGGCCCTGGAGTGCTTCATCATTAGTTTTCGGCCACTGAAGTCATGAATCCATTGTTTGATGTTTATTGGTTGGCAAAATGATACTCAATGACCCACTCGACCACAATAGCTTGAATTGTTCTTTCCAAGGGTACTGTTATGGACTTAGGATTGTATATGACCTGTTAGTGAACTGGTCATCTGTATGGTATGTTAGAGGGTCATTATCATATATGAGAGACATTTTGTGGTGATCAGACATAATAAATGCCCTCCATCCTTGATGATTTTTGTGCATTGTTATTTTTATGGAATCTGCATCTAACACAAACATCAATTTTTAAAAATATCAGGTATATGACATTTGGGCCTCCTATATCTTTTGACAATTGTGATGAAGATGATATTCTGAATTGGTATTTTAGTTCTTGTGGCCTCAATTAGTCCTTGTGAGAAGGAAAAGTTTTCTATGGTTTTAATGACTACTGCTTTCTGCCTTTTTATTAACCAGCCAGTTTGGGACTTTCTCCTAATTTGCACAATATGATTTGTGCATTTTTTGGCTATCTGAATGTTAAATGCGTGTACTTGGAGTAATTGGCAATCTGTAGCAAGTGTGGCTATTCCTCTCCAAGTTTCTGAGTTTTTATTTTGATTTTTACTTCCTTCTCTGTGCATGCAGGTTTGTCTCTTCCGTCCTTCCCCCTGGAGGTGAGAATCTGAGAGGTGATGAAGTGGATTCGATTATCCAGTTCAAAAATTCTCTTGGCATTGAGGACCCAGATGCAGCTTCTGTGCATATGGAGGTATGGTAGCTAGCCTTTGTTGTTTATTTATTTGTGGTGACTAGTCATTATTTAATTGACATGTGATTAAACATAGGTTATTGCATTGTTAATTGTTAATTATATCTAAGTATATGATAATCCTATTGACTATGGAAAGTCAGTATTCCCTGGGGCTATCTTTATCCACTAAAAGGATGAACAATGATGTAGAGTGGGACCTATCGTTGGGATCATGTGTTGTTATAATTGGTCCTCTGTTTTTTCTTCGCTATAAATTTTCTTCATGGATGGTGATGGCCCAATGGACAATGGGAAGATCGTAAGATATTTCTATCTACACTATAGATGTGTTTCCTTGGCCTGAACTATGGTGTGAATTATACATTCTGTACATGTATGCATGATTCTGCAGGCATGTTTTGTTGAAGATTATTTGTACTTACTAAATGTTTGCCTGTGTATGGGTAGATTGGAAGGCACATATTTAGGCAAAGGCTTGAAACTGGGGATCGTGATGCTGACATAGAACAGCGTCGAGTAGGTGTCTTTTCTCTTCTAATATATGGGTTCTACTATATTACAATATTCTCTTCTAGAAATAAAGACTAGACTATCTGGTGAATCTTGACCATTACTTGCGAATTTCCAGTGCAGGCATTTCAGAAGCTAGTTTATGTCTCAACACTTGTGTTTGGAGAAGCATCAACGTTTCTTCTGCCATGGAAGCGAGTTTTCAAAATCACTGATGCTCAGGTATTTGAGCAGTTCTGGCTGCAAGTCATTAATAAATATTTGCTTAAACAAATGAAGGTTATCGCTCTCACAATCACAGATAAACACTTGTGCCTGTGTTTGTATTCCTACAGGCACATGTATGAATGCATGCAACCATGCATTCATGCATGTCATTTTGTTGTGCAATGCATCTTCTCTAGTAAGCAAAACCTTCTTTACTTGAAGTTAAGTAGGTAAGGAATTGAAAAGTCACATTTTTTTGCTTACATGATTACAGTAAAATGATGGAGTGCTATTTGTTCTGGGCAAGTAATGTTCATTTCATGTATGTAATAGTTTAGAAGTATGTTTTCTGCAATGAGAGACACTACCTAGGGAGTTGAATTATAACAGTCATCTAAATTTATACAGTTTTGTCGCCTTTTGAATTGTTTGTGGTTGCCTTGATCTCCTTTGTAATTTGTTCATTAGGTTGAAGTGGCTATTCGGGACAACGCCCAAAGGCTGTATGCTTTGAAGCTGAATTCAGTTGGAAGAGGTAAGAAATTGATTTTGATTCTTAAGTTTTGCTATATTTCGTTTCTTAGGAGGCTGATGTGCCAATCTTTATTTAGTTGGTATGCTATATTTTTTTACTGTATTCAGTTTAATAGTTACTTGGAAGGTTAATTGTTTTAAAAAAAATAAATTGTGATGATAGATAGCATGGAAGATTCTGGACTTTCCATAGTCAATCTTACGTTGATATTGTAGGAAGGTGAACTAATCGTGGTTCACTTTTGCATCAAATAATCATGGTTCAATTTTGCATTTTCTGGCATTTGGGTTTTCCCTAGTGATGAGAAATCTTTATCAATTTGTGTGTTCCAGGAATTTCATATTTAATTATAAACACTAATTAAAAGGAAATTGGGAAATGGTAAAATTAGGTGGAAAGGTGGTTGTTTATATAGTTGTTTGGGGTCTCCCGACATAGGCGTCGATGCTGCTGAGGAATCTTGCTCTGATGTCTTGGAAAGGGATATTGATTTTAAATTTGGTATCTCGAACCAGACTGTTAGGGATCTCGATTCCAACCTCAAAGACCAAAGTAACGACGAAACTGATGATTTTCTTTATCTATAGCCGGCTAGCAATGCAACTATACTTTTGATACGATTGCATTGATTGTCTACTATAAATAAAGTTGTCCCTAGTTTAAGTGTACATATTGTCCTAGAAAATATGTGCTCCCTAGGGTTGGGAGCTAGACACCCGAAACATTGGGATTGGGATCCCAAAAGGTCAGGATCGAGATTCTAACATTTGGGGATTTTGATTCCTAACATATGCTTTATGGAAACGGTGCTCGTATCTTCTAGCTTTTCACTGTGGTCTAAAATATGTAAATAAGTGTTCTTTTCAGTCTAATAGAAGACTTCCCCATTATAAAAAGTCTATTAGATCATCAAATATAAACAGTCTTGCACATCGTATTCATGTGGTAAAGGCTTGCCAAACCTGTTAGAAAACACTTTTGATGATTTTTGTCCTACAAGCATGCAACGTGATCTATTTCCTGTTGTGAAAGTTGTGTTGTAGGGGAGACTATTCTAGATATTCTCAATCGCGATATGACATTTAACAGAATTTTGTTTGGGTCCACCTTCAGAAAGAAAATCTAGACAATGTTGAGGAGACCTTAGTATGGTTATATTTAGCTAATTTTCTAAAGGATATAAGGATCCTTGCCTGGCTTTTCTTATAATCATGTTGCAATGATTAGAAAGAAGCTTCTTGGGACTCCCGATTGCTCCGAGCTGAGTCCTTTTGAGTTGACTTGGGCAATTTTCATCAAGACTCATGATACAACAGCAGAGAAGCATTTACTCCAGTGGCTTTTGTGATAAAAAAAGGATACTGTTCAGGGTGACAAGGCAATTTGACTCATGTGAGTCTCAAGTCAAATCACCAAGTTCTGGAACTCTTGCTTTTTTTATATACCCTTTATTTGATGTTGCTTATCTCCTTAGTTATTAATAACTAAGTTTTATTCTACTGAATGCCTTGCATAGGTGTCGTATCTATATCCCATTAGAGGTGTTGTTGGTTGGTTTACCTTCCAATATTCTCGAGATTGTCATCAAAGTCGTGGATATTTTATTTATGGAGTCAGTTTCTTTATAATGTTAAATTGTTAATTATAAATTTGACTGGTGTGTCGTTCATCAAGGAATCAATTAGCTGGTACATATGAATAGTCAAGTATTTTTCTGTTTTCAGATGTTGATGCGATGCAACTTATTGATTTGAGAGAAGCACAACTCCAGTATCGCCTATCTGATGAGGTCGATTTACCTTGAAAATTACTTATAACCCTTAAAAATTGTATTTCTGTTCATTATTTTATTGAAACCACCAAGGGATTTATTTCTTTTTAAGGAGCCTTTCTGCTAATAAACTTTGTTGCAGGTTGCTGCTGATATGTTTCGGGAGCACGCGAGAAAGTTGGTTGAAGAAAATATTACAATTGCGCTTGATGTCTTGAAGTCTAGGTCAAGAACAAAGTAAGGCAACGAAAAAGCTTTCTTCTTTAGTGCTTGTACTTTTGATTCTATCCTTGCATTTGCCATTGTTTAATATGAAGAAAAAGAAGGTGCCTCTTTCATTTATTTGTTCTCCACTGTTTTTTTTATGCTTTATTTGTTCTCCACTATTTTGCGCCGTAATCTTATCAATTGATCGAGTTTTTATTTGCATATCTAAGGGAATGATATTTTTTATTATGTGATTCATTTTTTAGAAATTTATTTAACTCAACATTATCATTGTTGCATTAGAAGCTATATTCTGTTATCTTAGGTCTTCTTTTGTGCTTGTTTCTGGCCATTTTCTTTCCTATCTCAGAAAAATATGAGTTATTCAAAGAAATTGTGAATTTTGTAGTCATATAGGTTCATAACCTTCACCAGAAAGGTTACTGAGAAGAAATGCAACTGGAAATGTAGATTTACATATGTCTGGAGGTTTAGTCTGAACCATGCACCAGATTTAGGCAAGTAATGCCATGCAAAACTGTAATCTAACCTCTTATTATTGGAAGAAATCAGTTCCCACTCCACTGTTAATTGTAATATCTACGAAGCATAGTTGTTGGGATTGGGAGCGAGAAGGGTACCGGGATTGGGATTGGGATTGGGAGCGAGGGATCATAAAATGCTAGAAGATCCCTATGGTCGGGCATGTATACGTACAATGCGCATGTTAAGGATCGAGATTCCTAATTGTTAGGGATCGAGATTCCAACCTTTTGGGGATCTCGTACTAACCTAATGTGTATAATAATCTAGAATTAAGTATACTTTTTAACATAGAGATCTTATGATTGATAGCAAGCAAGCAATGGTTGTGTTTCTAGTTGGCTATAAACAATGAAAATTATCGTATTAGTTGTTGTCTTGGTATGTTAAGGTCGGGATTGGAATCCCTAACAGCAGGAATCGGGATTCCTATGAGTGGGGTTCAAGATCCTCTTTTCATACTTCACAATGGCAGGCCTTATTTTTCATGTTCTAGTCTTCTGCCCTAAAATGACCTCACATTTTCTGGAAATTTGTTACGATATTTATTGATTGTGACCGTGTGACTGTTGGTTTCCCTGTTTTCTATTCTATCAGATACTGCTGTTGGCATTACATTAAAGGCTTTGATAACCTGGAAAAATAGATGTTGGGTTTTCGAATGCTCTTTTGGTGGTTTGAGAGTCATGTTTTGGGGGGTGTAAGTTGGGATGCTTACATCAGTATCCATGTCTTGGATTTTGGAGAATGACTCTCTATGTTCCCAACTTGTATCCATTTTTGTATCTGTATGTGTCTCGCGATTGGCATACTAACTCAGAAAGCATTTTTTTTCTTTTCCTTCTTTCTCCTGATAGGTTGGATGGTTAGTTTTCTGTGTTAGGAAACCCTAGTTTTAATTAATAGTAGCTAGTTAGTTTCCCATTTTAATAAGATTTGAATATTTCAATTAAGATTTAGGAGTTATCCAATTTGAGTTGGTTTCCTAATTTGAATAGGTTTGTTATTTTGACTTTGATTTAAATTGCCCAATCCTTCTGCAAACACGCACATGTTTAAGAAAATGGTTCTCTCTCTCTCTCTACCATTTCATTATTCAATCTCAATAAATATACATTAAGCACTTTCACACGTACAATTTAAATCAAAGTCAAAATAACAAACCTATTCAAATTAGGAAACTACTTCAAATTGAATAACTCCTAATCTTAATTGAAATCTCTATCACATCTTCTTCAAATGGGAAACTAACTACTCCTAATTAAAACTATGGGTTTCTTAACATTCCACCCGCTTCAAATCAACCTTGTCCTCAAGGCTGGAAATCTACCCTACTAGATGATCTCCCCCCTAGCCAGCATCACTGTCCAGCGTAAATATTTGCTAGGACTTACACCTGTGGTCCGGCATAAACCTTTCATCACAATTATATTTGAGACTCCTATCTCATCACAACTGTAATGGAGACCCCTATATCGATGCTCCTCCATCTCGGCCCAAGTCAGTTTCTTACTTGTAGGGGTTCCCACCCTAGAGTCTTTGGCAAGGGTACGGTAACCTCCTCGTTGATTTGGTCTCTTTCTATGAGGCTAGGGCATTGTAGTTTTTCTTCTTGCATATGCGTGAGGCCGATGTGGCCGTCATAATTGTGAGCCGGAATATCTGTACCTCGATCCCAATTTCTTCCTTTAGGCCCCCAAAAAAGCAGCCTATCAATGCCTTTTCTGTCCACCCGTCTACTCGATTTGCTAGCTGCTCAAAATTACTTTGATATTCCCAAAATGTTCCCATTTGTCTTAATTTGGAGAGGGCTGCATCAAAATCTTTGTATTCAGTGGGCGTGAAACCGACGCAAAGAGCTTTAACTAGATCTGCCCATGTTTGTGTTGTCTTTGTTTTTTCAACCACTGATACCACTGTATTGCATCTCTTTCCATGTGGAAGGATGCTAAGAGAATCTTTTGTTCCTCTGGTGTATTTTGGAGTTTGAAGAATTGCTCCGCGTGATAGATCCACCCGGTTGTATCATCACCGCTAAATTTTGGAAAATCTTGGCAGGTTTATTGGGGCTTGGATCAGGGTTCTACCCTTTCCGGTGTGAGGTATTCCTCCATGTTATGCCTTTATCTCGGTCCTCTCGCTATGACTGAACGGCTGATTGATCTGCAACATCTTTTAGCATTGAAGATGCTAGCCGCTCCAGGGTCTCACGTATCTTGGACAACAACACCAAATGTTGCTACACTACTTCCTCAAGACTTTTTTTTTTTCTTCCATCCCATGTACGTACTGAAGCTTTTGAGGCATACTAGGACCTCTCTCTGATACCAAATGATACAGTCCAAGATCGTACACAGTCTTAGACCGTGCTACCTCCTTGTGCAAACACGCACAGGTTTAAGAAAATGGTTTTCTGTCTTGAACATTTCATTATTTAATCTCAATATATATACATCAATGTGCTTTCAACAAAATAAAAAAAAAATAAAAATAAAAATATATATATATATATATATATATATATGGAAGATACTACAAAACACCTATAGGCGAAAATGAACAGTGATTTCGCCTACTCTCTTCACCGTCCAAAGTTCATCGCACCACCACGATTGTTCGGTAGTGTTTCATTTTTCATTTTTTTCTACAAATCGGAATGATCTGAAATTCGGAGCGTGTGTTCATCAAAAATAGGCGAATCTATGAAAAATATCAAAAAAATATTTTACATGAAATAAATTAACCAAAATACCCACAAAAAGTTTTAGGGGTATTTTGATCAATTTTTTTCACGAATTTTTTGTTTTATATTTTTATTAAGTGTGCCTCACTAAGGTGTATACTTTAAATTTCAGATCATTCTGATTTGGAGAAAAAAATACAAAATGAAAATCTATCAGACAATCGTGACCGTGCGATGAACTTTGGACAGTGACGAGAGTAGGTGAAATCGTTGTTCATTTTCTCCTATAGGCGTTGGGAAGACTTTTCCTATATATATATATATATATATATACGTATACAAGGTTATGTTAGGGTGCTCACACTATGGAGTAATTTATCATTGTACACAACAATTTTGGACACTTCTATACCCTTATTTTGTATCTGGAGCTTTTTTTTAATAAGGGAATTTTGGTCATTAACAGGGTATGACGTCATCCAGATGGGGTGTGATATATATATATATCTATATAGAATAAAAATTCCAAAATTTAAAATAATTATAGTTGAAAAATCTTTTTAGACTTTTCAAACCACGAAAGGAGAGACAATTGAGTCTATTCATCCCCTTGAGACTAGCTTACAACTTAAGGGAGAAAGGTTCGGGGAGAAAATTGAAGTTAAAGCCTCACCCTTTAAAATAAGACCTAAAGAAGCTGACCATAATATGGCCAAGCTTGAAGGAATACCACATATCATTGAAAAATACTTAAGTATATGTGTGATTCCACTTGGAGTTCAAGCAGTTAAGATTTGCAGTTAAAGTCTTGTTGTTGCATATTCTCGTCGAGCCTCTGTATCTGGGAACTGTAAGTTTTATAGTTATTCAGTTGTGCTTATATATCTAAAGCTTGTTCATGTTGTATTTGTTTATAGTTTAAGTTTATGATTCTCATATGTTTCTGCTTAGTTATGGTATCAGAGCCATTGCCCTGAGCAGATCAAGCATGACACTAGTGGGAACTCTCGCTTGTGACCTTTGGGTGTGGTTGGCCGAAGCAAGACTCTCCGCCCACTAGTGTAGGGTTACCTGTGTGCTGGGACCCTGTTGGTTTTGATAGGTACCTTTGTTGGCTGCCTGAGCCGGGTTCGGGGTTACTGCCGTCCAGATCGGGAATGAAATGGTATCAGAGCCTCGTTACTCTACAGTGGTTTAACTCTACTATCAATAGAAGATTGAACTTTTAGGTAAGAGTCTGAGAAATCGGCAAAATTAGTTCAAAGTTGCTGTGACCCAAAAATCACTAA